>NW_028068127.1:0-385 GCF_054177405.1 Leptonychotes weddellii
CTGGGTGGCTCAGTTGGTTAAGCGACTGCCTTCGGCTCAGGTCATGATCCTGGAGTCCCTGGATCGAGTCCCGCATCGGGCTCCCTGCTCGGCAGGGAGTCTGCTTCTCCCTCTGACCCTCCCCCCTCTCATGTGCTCTCTGTCTCTCTCATTCTCTCTGTCTCAAATAAATAAATAAAATCTTTAAAAAAAAAAAAAAGAATACACATTCATAGGGGCACCTGGGTGGCTCAGTCGGTTAAGCGGCTGCCTTCGGCTCAGGTCATGAACCCAGGATCCTGGGATCGAGCCCTGCATCGGGCTCTCTGTTCAGTGGGGAGCCTGCTTCTCCCTCTGCCACTCCCCCTGCTTGTGTTCTCTTTCTCTCTCTGTCAAATAAATAAAT
>NW_028068128.1:0-385 GCF_054177405.1 Leptonychotes weddellii
GCGCCTGGGTGGCTCAGTCGTTAAGCGTCTGCCTTCGGCTCAGGTCATGATCTCAGAGTCCTGGGATCGAGCCCCGCATCGGGCTCCTCGCTCTGCGGGAGGCCTGCTTCTCCCTCTCCCACTCCCCCTGCTTGTGTTCCCTCTCTCGCTGTGTCTATCTCTGTCAAATGAATAAATAAAATCTTTAAAAAAAAAAAAAGATGTATCAATGGAAAATGAGTGATAATTTAATAAATACACTGAAAAAATGTTTGTCTAAGTAGAAAATTAAAATTAAGCCCTGTTATATCAAACACCAAAGGAACAAATAGAAATTAATAGTTAATAATTTATTGAAGAAAATCAAACAATTCCATGAACATTAACTTGAAGAAAAAATTTTAAT
>NW_028068129.1:0-385 GCF_054177405.1 Leptonychotes weddellii
CTGCTTTTCTTCAACTGCAAAGCAAGTTACCACAACTTAGCAGTTCTTTTTATTTTATTTATTTATTTTTTTAAAGATTTTATTTATTTATTTGACACAGACAGAGAGTACAAGCAGGGGGAGCGGCAGGCAGAGGGAGAGGGAGAAGCAGGCTCCGCACTGAGCAAAGAGCCGGATGCGGGACTCGATCCCAGGAATCAGGACCCAAGTCGAAGGCAGACGCTTAACCGACTGAGCCACCCAGGCGCCCCACGAGTTAGCAGTTTAAAGCAGCACACGGTTATTATTTACCAGCTTGAAATCAGCACAATGGTCTGGGCTGTGGTTCTCACCTGGGGTCCTCTTCTAGGCTCGCTGTTCCCCTCCACCTGTTGGCCTGGACTCC
>NW_028068130.1:0-385 GCF_054177405.1 Leptonychotes weddellii
GGGGGAAGGTCTCCCCGACCAGGCCGTTGGAGGGGCAACTTCAAAGGGACCACTCAAAGACCCGAACCATGACAGTTGCTTGAGAAGCTGCAGTTGAATCAGCTGGAGGCAGCAGGACAGAGACGGGGAGGGAGCTTGAGCGAGCTGCACATCCTCCAGTGTGGCCCCACTGGGTGTCACCCAGGAGGACTGCCTGGAGTCAGTGGGACAGTCTTTTTTTTTTTTTTTTTAGTTTTATTATGTTCTGTTAGTCACCATACAATACATCATTGGTTTTTGATGTGGTGATCCATGATCCATTGTTTTCATATAACACCCAGTGCTCCATGCAGTACGTGCCCTCCTTAATACCCATCACCGGGCTAACCAATCCCCCCTCCCCTCT
>NW_028068131.1:0-7967 GCF_054177405.1 Leptonychotes weddellii
ATCATATGATACATGTCTTTCTCTGTTTGACTTATTTCGCTCAACATAATACCCTCCAGTTCCATCCACGTCATTGCAAATGCCCAGTGCTCATTATAAAACATGCCCTCCTTAATGTCTATCACCAGTTACCCCATCCCTCCACCCCCTCCCCTCCCCTCCAACAACCCTTAGTTTGTTTCCTATTATTAAGAGTTTCTTATGGCTTGTCTCCCTCTCTTGTTTTCTTCTAACCTCCTTGCTTTGAAATTAAGATAATTCTACAAATTTTAGGTTGAAATATTTGAAAAACAGGTATCAAAATATTTTGTTTGCTATACCTAAATAATTATGCTAATACTGTACTTTTCCCAAATTATGAGTGAAAATACCAAAATAGTTTAAAGTAGCACAGGCAACATTTGAAATACAAGTTAGAAGAAGGTAAGATGTATTTGTAAAATGAGAAATATGCCTGTTGTTTCTGAAGTATAATTTTCCCATGACATTTCCTGAAAACCATGTGCTGAATAAATGATAGATGAACAATTGAATGGACTGGGTAGTACAACACATAAATGTGTAAGACCTAAGATGTTACTGTTCTAGCAGGAATAGGTCCTGATCTGTCTCCCATTGCTTCTTCTCTGACGCCCTTGATTGTATGTAATGTTACTTGTTTACATGTCTGGCTTTCAGACCAGACTGTAAATTCCTTGTAAGCAGGTAACATATCCTCTTAAGAGCACATAAGGAACTCAGTTCATGTCTTTTAATTAATAAAGCAGGAATTACAGCAATAACTGCCAACAGTTTAGCAGACCTCATGTTGACAATTATCCAAGCTATCTACACAGGAAATACTTGCTCTGTATACTGAGCTGGTTGGTACAAAGGAAGTGACAGAGCTCCTAATAAAAGTAGAGTATTGAGCTTCAAAGCAGAAATAGCACAAAGACCTAGATTAAGTACCAGTGGCTGAAGAGATCCTTAATAGAGATAGACTGACAGCAAAATAACACCAAACCCATATTATCATATATGATGCTTGTTTGTTTATGTTTACCATTAGTAAACATATATGTTTCACATATTTTCATGCCCATCTTTATTGTTATAAATATGAATAGTGTTTACTATACGTTGTTTTGACCCTCTCAATTCCCTCAGAAAAGCTGGATCCTTACCTCATTCCATCTATCACACAATTCAAGATAGATTAGAAAAGCAAATATCAAACTCAAAATATCTTAGTTTACAGGTCAAAAGTTCTCACCAAGCACAAAGAAAAATCAATGAAAGAGACTAACATCTAGATCTAGCCTGTCTTGTTAACATTTATTGTTACTTCAAAAATATATAAAATTTTACATCCAGGCAGATAAAAGAGATGAAATGATCAATTTGACTGCACAATTTTCATCAACGTTAAATTCAAAAGAAAATGTATCATGATTTAAAGAATACTGAGAAAAATATTGTTATCCAAGAATTTTATACTCAATTAAGTTTATATATATGCATAACCAAGAAAATTAAAACCCAAATGTCTAAATGGTACCATTTGTCATTTTAACCTCAATAAATATTTTGTGAATTGTATTTTAAAAAGATAGATTGGAGAGTAAAAATAAACACTAAAATCATAGAGAAATCAGAATAAAATATAAGTGAATATTTTGATGGTAATGAGATTAGTGCACATCTTTGAAGGACCCATATATGCTTGAATCCAGGAGGATCCAACCAACTGGTATTGTTGAGTAGGCAGGTCATTATAACATTTCCCAGTTGACACTGGGGCTAGAAGTAAATTTTACAAGTATCAGAGAAAGGACCCCATGTTGACAATTGTCTAAGCTATCTACACAGGGATACTCCTAACTGGGGTAATTTATCTTGTTACATAAGATATTCTTAGATATTCAGGTTTCTGTTTCAGGTTCTTAGAGGAAGATCTTTCTTCCTTGAAGAGCGTAGGTGACATAGATGATAAAACTAATTCCAAAAGGAACTATAATTATTTGGTCCTTAACTAAACTACCACTGGCAACCTAATATAGTGATAATTTACGCAATTCTTAAATAAATTTCAAAGTTGTCTGGATAATACATCCATTTTAAGTAATATATACAGAAAATTGCCAATATCCAGGCTCAGACAAAAATAGACCATACTCATGAGAGTGAAGAGGCATTCTAGACAAAAAGATTCTGAGCCAGTCTTTCTATTTCTATTAGAAAAAAAAATAACTAGAATCCTTATTTAAAAATTAATGTTGTAAAGTAGCTTTGAAGATGGGCTGAAAGAGGGTTCAGGCATGTTATGTCCTCTATTCTCCTGCATCTTTCTACCAATTTCCACTCTACTTTTCAATGTCACAATGGTAATAAATTTATTAGTATCCTTACAGTCAAAAAGATGATAAACAAAAAGTAATTCTACAGTCTCATTATCTAAACAATTATATTTTTCTTCCCTAAACTGCATGTCATAATATTTTGTATATTTATATTGATCAGGCATAAAGTAATAGCCATCGTTAAGAAATTATGGGCTACTGCAATGAAATAAACAATGTTTATGTTCTTTACAATTTTTTACTTTATACCATTTGTTTTCATTTTACATTTTTAATTTTTTAAACCTAGACTCTTCAGGCCCTTCTCAAACAGTAATGAAGGAATTTATATTCATTTAATTCTATTTTATAGAAACAAAGATCACATAATTAAGGAATTATAAATTATTTATGAATCATATGATTGCATGCTTATATAGTACCATAAAAAAAGATTATCCACTAGACAAAATATACATATTACCTGATCACTGATAATGGGACTCTAAAATATATCTTCTTTTGAAAATTTTAGGATATATTCAGTTCAGCATATTTTTGGTATGAACTAATTAAAAAACAGAGTTTAGTTCATAAATCATCATATTTACCTAAAGGAATCTTTTCACACTTAAAAATAGCATTAACATGTTATTATGAAAGATTTGAAATGATTTGTCATAAAGTAAGATATTTTTTGCCCTTTTCCCTTCACTTACTCCCGTTATGCACAAATTAGCCAAGTCCGTATATACAGTCCCCTAATCAGCCTGAAATGAGGACACGTCTGAAACCCTGGTGATGAAAAGCTTCCAAGAAAAGGGTTACTTTGCCTATCAATTTGTGCATTGTCTGTGCTAAGTACTCAATCGATGCGAATGTAATTGTATAAAAAGCCCTCCGCAATTATGAGAAAGCTATTACACTCAGTATTATGGTTCTCTTTATTATTGTATACCAATTAGAATATGTATAAAGAATATGACAGAATAAAATCCAACTCTTCCCTGTCTGCATTCTACTATTAAAACTTCAATTAAAAGAAATTAACAAAATTTAACAGGCCCAAATCTCATAGAAATTTTCACATGTTCCAAATGCCAAAATATCTGGGGGGAAAAAAAAAGCCTTCCATTCTCTACCTTCTTCTTTTCTCTTTAAATTACCATTTTATCTCACTAGTACAAAACAGTATTTTTTTTTTAATGTATGCTTTCTCCCATTTCCAAGTTGTATAAAAAATTGCAATATAATACAAGGTACCTCTAACAATATGAAATACATTTTTATTATATATTTTTAAATATTACATATATTTAATTTTGTACATACACTAAAATTGCCATAAGAAAATATTACGGGAATTTTAATGAAGAAGTTTTGGAAATGGCAGCTCTTTAATGTAGGTAGATTACTCTCTGAGGAAATAATTCCAATGCTACACAGTATTCTTTAAACCTAATCAGGCAACTGCAAAGGTTTTCAAGCAAGGCTTCTCTTCTGGTTTATTATGCATCCATGTAGTTGCTGCAAAAATTTTTACCTTCAGGTTCACAAAGAAAATGGTTATTTTAACATCCACAATTTTTAAAGGCAAATTTAACTTTTCTCCTTGTGATACTAATTTGGAGAACAGTTTCTATAATTAAAACTTCTAAGATTTCTTACTTTAATTTTTACATAACTTTTAATGTGTATAAAGTATAGAGTGAATAAAAAATTAGAGAAGAAATAAGATGGTGCATATGAATAGAGCTACTAATTTACTGATTTAAAATAAGATTTGCCTTATTAAAATTTTGGTGAAAATATTTGACTTCATATACTCTATTATAGGAGGAAGAATTTTAGGCTTTTACCTGAAATGTCTTATCAAAATGAATGCATGTGTGACCGGAGATTTTATATTATTTCTTTATTACCTATTTGATGTATAATAATCCTCATTCTCAGGAAAATAATTGAAATCTACTTAAATTGCTTCATGAAATGTAAGCCAAATTTCTCTTGATTTTTCACTACAATTATATTTTAGATTATACTTATTCTTGTCATTTAAGAAATATAAAATTATTCAAAGGCAAACTGATTAATTGTACTTCTAATTCAAAATGGGCTTATTCTTTTCTTCTCTTTGAGTTACACAGTTCAGTGGGTGAGAAATGGAACAACTGTGTGATCAGTCTGAAGGCAGGGACTTCTGCCTCTTTCATTCACTATTGTAACCATAAGGCTTAGAACAATGATAGTAGTTGTTCAATTATTTCCTTCTGAATGAATGAATCAACCAAAGTAGATTGTCTTAGTCCATTTGGGCTGCTTAAACAAAAACACCATACATTGTGGGGGAGGAGCAAGATGGTGGGGGAGTAGGAGACCTAAAGTTTGTCTGGTCCCAGGAATTCAGCCAGATAGGGATCAAACCATTCTGAACAACTACAAACTCAACAGGAGATTGAAGAAAAGAATAGCAGCAACTCTCTGAACAGAAAAGCGACCACTTTCTGAAAGGTAGGACGTGTGGAGAAGTGAATCCGAGGTGATATTCAGGAAGATAACGGGGGAGGGGGCCTCCGTCAGCCACTTCTAGCAAGTGATAGAGCAAGAGCAGTGGAGCACAAAATCAGAAATTTGAGAAGTTGGCTCTGCTGAGGGATGTCGCTCCAATGGCTAAGCGGGGGGTAGAACCCTTGTGGGACAGTGTGGTCTCAGGACCCTCGGGGTCACAGAAAGACTGGGGGTGCCTGAGTGCAACAGGGCTCTCAGGTATCAGAGCAGGGAAGTCAGCTGCAGAGAGGAGTGGGCTCTCAGCTGGGGGTTGCCATAAACCATGATCCATGGCACAGCCAGGCTACTGCTTTTCCAGCAGGGACCCAACAAGCAGCAGATCCAGGGAGACTCCCCTTCCTCCCCTGGGAGGAGTGGCGTGGGAGTGCACCGCAGGGATCTGCTGGGTTTGGAGATTCCACACAGGGTCAGGTGGCAGAGATAGAAATGCTCAGTCACAGGCCAGGTGAGCACAGAGTGTGGCCAGAGACTGGGGAGATGGGAGTGATTGACTGCTTTTCTCTGGGGGCTCACTGAGGAGTGGGGCCCTGAGTTTCCGGCTCCTCCGGGGTGGAGATTGGGAGGCTGCCATTTCACTCTCCTCCTTCAAAGCTGTATGGAAAGCTTGCAGGGAACAAAAGCTCCCAAGAGCAAACCCAAGGAGATTACTTAGCCTGGACCCGGCAATTCCCACTAGGGCAAAGACATCTGGGAACCACAGCAACAGGCCCCTCCCCCAGAAGATCAGCAAGAACAGCCAGCCAAGACCAAGTTTACTTATCACTGAGAAAGGCAGAACTCTGGAACTAGGGGAATACTGCACATAGAATTCATGGCATTTTTCCCATGATTCTTTAGTCTTTCAAAGTTTATTTATTTTTTTTTTCAAAGTTTATTTTTCTAATTTTATTTTTTTTTAATTTGTCTTTTTCCCTTTTTCAACTAACATCTTATCAATCTCTTTTTTAAAAAATATTTTTTATTTTTCATTTTTAGAGTCATAGTCTATCCCTTCACAGTAGTTGACCTTATTTTTGATATATATATATATAAGTTCTTCTCTCTTTAAAATTTTGGGATACAGTTTCTTCTAACAGACCAAAATATACCCTAAATCTCTAGTGTATAGCTTTGTTCTAGTCTCCTGCCTAATCACATTCTCTCCCTTTGTTTTTTATTTAATTCTCAACCAACTTCTTATCAATTCCTTTTATAAAAATTTATAATTTTCATCTTTACAGTCATATTCCATCCCTTCATCATATTTACCCTTATTTTTGTATAATTTTTTCTTTCTTTAAAATTTTGGAAGGCACTTTCTTCTAACACACCAAAATACACCCAAAATATAGTGTGTGGCACTGATCTCTGCACCAGCCTGAACATACTTGATCATATTCTGGTTTGGGCTTTTTTTGTTTTTTAGTTTTGTTTGTTTTTTGGGTTTTTTTTATCTTTATCTTTTTTTTTCCTTTTATCTTTCTTTCCCTTTCTTTTCCCCCAGTTTCAGGTCTCTTCTGATTTGTTTAGTGTATATTTTTCTGGGGTCATTGTTACCCTGTTAGCACTTTGTTCTCTCATTCATCTATTCTCCTCTGGACAAAATGACAAGATGGAAAAAATCACCTCAAAAAAAAAAAAAAGAACAAGAAGCAGTACCGACTGCCAGGGACCAATCAATGCAGACATTAATAAGGTGTCAGAACAGGAGTTCAGAATGATCTTAAAGATACTAGCTGGGCTTGAAAAAAAAACATGGAAGTTATTAGAGAAGTGCTTTCTGGAGAAATAAAAGAATTAAAATCTAACCAAGTTGAAATCAAAAAGGCTATTAATGAGGTGCAATCAAAAATGGAGGCTCTAACTGCTAGGATAAATGAGGCAGAAGAGAGAATTAGTGATAGAGAAGACCAAATGATGGAAAATCCAGAAGCTGAGAAAAAGAGAGATAAACAACTACTGCATCAGAAGGGCAGAATTCGAGAGGTAAGTGATACCATAAGATGAAACAACATTAGAAAAATTGGTATCCCAGAAGAAGAAGGAGAGAGAGGGGCAGAAGATACATTGGGGCAAATTATAGCACAGAATTTCCCTAATCTGGGGAAGGAAACAGGCATCAAAATCCAGGAGGCACAGAGAACCCCTCAAAATCAATAAAAATATGTCAACACCCCAACAGCTAATAGCAAAACTTACGAATCTAGAGACAAAGAAAAATCCTGAAAGCAGCTCAGGAGAAGAGATCTGTAAGATCTGTAACCTACAATGGTAGAAACATTAGAATGGCAACAGACCTATCCACAGGGACCTGGCAGGCCAGAAAGGACTGGCAGGATATATTCAGAGCACTAAATGAGAAAAATATGCAGCCAAAAATACTATATCCAGCTAGGCTGTCATTGAAAACTGAAGGACAGATAAAAAGCTTCCAGGACAAACAAAAACTAAAGGAATTTGCAAACACAAAACCAGCCCTACAAGAAATATTGAAAGGGGTCCTCTAAGCCAAGAGAGAGCATAAAAGTAACATAGACCAGAAAGGAACACAGACAAGATACAGTAACAGTCACCTTACAGGCAATACAATGGCACTAAATTCCTATCTTTCAATAGTTACCCTGAATGTAAATGGGCTAAATGCCCCCATCAAAAGACACAGGCTATCAGACTGGATAAAAAAAATAAGACCCATCGATATGCTGTCTGCAAGAGACTCACTTTAGACCAAAAGACACCTCCCAGACTGAAAGTGAGGGGGTGGAAAACCATTTACCATGCTAATGGACACCAAAAGAAAGCTGGGGTGGCAATCCTTATATCAGACAAATTAGATTTTAAACCAAAGACTGTAATAAGAGATGAGGAAGGACACTATATCCTACTTAATGGGTCTATCCAACAAGAAGATCTAACAATTGTAAATATCTATGCCCCTAACATGGGAGCAGCCACTTATATAAGCCAATTAAGAACAAAAGCAAAGAAACACATTGATAACAATACAATAATAGTAGGGGACTTTAACACCCCCCTCACTGAAATGGACAGATCATCTAAGCAAAAGATCAACAAGGAAATAAAGACTTTAAATGACAC
>NW_028068132.1:0-385 GCF_054177405.1 Leptonychotes weddellii
GGGGCGGATTTGGCTTCCCAGGGTGGGTCCTAGGTTGGCAGTGGGGACAAAATTAGGGAAGCTGTCAGTTATGGATCAAGTTCTGGCCGTTGGGCCAACTGTCACAGGGTTATTGTCGGGCTTCCTGGATGGATTGCTAGAGACAGGTCTGACTTCCTGCTTGCTGGGTCCCCGGGCTGGTGACCATGGAGGACGGGCTGAGTCCCAGGGTCGGTGACTGTGGAGGATGGGCTGAGTCCCAGGGTCGGTGACTATGGAGGACAGGCTGGGTCCCCAGGGCTGTGACCATGGAGGACAGGCTGGGTCCCAGGGCTGGTGACCGTGGAGGACGGGCTGGATCCCAGGGCCGGTGACTATGGAGGACAGGCTGGGTCCCCAGGGCTGT
>NW_028068133.1:0-385 GCF_054177405.1 Leptonychotes weddellii
TACCTATTCTAATATGCCTTATTTATAAATTTAACTCTAATTTACAATTCTTTTGTTATCTCACAGGCATTTTTTTTTAAAGAGTTTATTTCTTTGAGAGAGAGAGAATGAGAGAGAGAGAGAGAGAGAGAGCACATGAGGGGGGAGGGTCAGAGGGAGAAGCAGACTCCCTGCCGAGCAGGGAGCCCGATCCGGGACTTGATCCCAGGACTCCAGGATCATGAGAGCTGAAGGCAGCTGCTTAACCAACTGAGCCACCCAGGCACCCCGCTCATAGACATTTCATAATCAAGTTTGCCTATGTCACACTTACTTTAGAAATGATGTAACAGGGCACCTGGGTGGCTCAGTTGGTTAAGCGACTGCCTTCGGCTCAGGTCATGAT
>NW_028068134.1:0-385 GCF_054177405.1 Leptonychotes weddellii
CGCTCTCAAATAAATAAATAAAATCTTTAAAAAAAAAAGATCAATAACGCATTGTTTCATTTTTCTTTCTTTACCCTTTGTTGAGGGACACAATTTTCTTATCATTTGATTTCAGTTTAGCTAGTGTTGCGAACAGACTTTGGAGAGGAAATAGTAATTGAAGCATCTACATCAATAATAACCCCTTCTTACAAAACTGCATGACAGTTGTTTACATCATCAGAAATTCATCCATTGAAGCTTTGTGTAGTGGACTTGGGCTGGGAATGTGAAGTTCTGGATTTTAGTATCAATACTGGTGGTCTCTTTATGCAAATCACTTGATAACTGTTGGTTACAGTGTTTTATCGAAATCAGAGGAGGTTGTATTCAATTAATATATATA
>NW_028068135.1:0-385 GCF_054177405.1 Leptonychotes weddellii
GCCTGGGTGGCTCAGTTGGTTAAGCGACTGCCTTCAGCTCAGGTCATGATCCCAGGATCCTGGGATCGAGTCCCGCATCGGGCTCCCTGCTCTGCGGGGAGCCTGCTTCTCCCTCTCCCACTCCCCCTGCTTGTGTTCCCTCTCTCGCTGTGTCTCTCTCTGTCAAATAAATAAATAAAATCTTTAAAAAAAAAAAAAAGAACTTAATGGCTTCCCTTGTATCACGCGTGCTAAGAAAAATTCAGTCACCATGTCATGAAGATATTCAAGCAGCTATATAAAAGGTCCACCTGGAGAGGAACTGAGGTCTCCAGCCAACAGCTTGTACCAACTTGCCTATCATGTAAGTAGCCTTGGAAGCAGGTCCTCCAGCCCCGGTTGAGCC
>NW_028068136.1:0-385 GCF_054177405.1 Leptonychotes weddellii
ATTTTATTTATTTATTTGAGACAGAGAGAATGAGAGAGAGAGAGCACATGAGAGGGGGGAGGGTCAGAGGCAGAAGCAGGCTCCCCGCCGAGCAGGGAGCCCGATGCGGGACTCGATCCCGGGACTCCAGGATCATGACCTGAGCCGAAGGCAGTCGCTTAACCAACTGAGCCACCCAGGCGCCCCTAAGATATCTTTTTCTTAAGGCTTTACTTAATTATATCTTCCTAACCCCAATCCTTGGTGCTTCTCTTCAGTACTAATAAGTATGACAAGTGTACTTGGAAATTTAGTTCTAATAATTATTCTGTTATATAAAATGCCAACATAAGGGGAAGCTGGGTGAAAGGTGTATGGGGGAAAAAAAAGAAAGGTGTATGGGAAC
>NW_028068137.1:0-385 GCF_054177405.1 Leptonychotes weddellii
GTACCTGGGTGGCTCATTCGTTAAACGTCTGCCTTCAGCTCAGGTCATGATCCCAGGGTCCTGGGATCGAGTCCCGTGTCGGGCTCCCTGCTCAGCAGGAAGCCTGCTTCTCCCTCTCCCACTCCCCCTGCTGGTGTTCCCTCTCTCGCTGTGTCTCTCTCTGGCAAATAAATACCTAAAATCTTTAAAAAAAAAAAAAGAAAGAAAAGAAAAGTGACAGCAACCACGTGTTTGAGCGTCCGGAGGCCAGAGATCCACGAGCGTGTCACGTGAGGGGAGGGATTGTCGCCAGACCTGGGTTTATGTTTTATGTTACTGTTTCTCGGGGCAACGACTGATTTGCGTTTGGTAGCGTCTGTGGTCTCTGAGGCCTGGTGTAACCTCC
>NW_028068138.1:0-385 GCF_054177405.1 Leptonychotes weddellii
ACTTATATTTATGGTGACGTTATTTAGTCTTGTTAAAGCACTGATTTGCTATAATAACAAAGTTTGCATCAAATATTTTAATGTCATAAATTATAGGACACATTATGAGCCAATTAACTTCTTTAAAACAGCAAATATCAAGTGTTAGCAAAGCAACACTTAAAAAAGCTTCCAATGCCGCTGCACAATTGAACCTACCGTTTAACTTAGCCAGTTCCAATAAAAATAATACAGCAGAAGACCCTTCAGCGACTGACAACAATAAACCCCTCGAGGTTAGCAATCCATTCACTAAAATACTCAAAGGGGCTGAATTTCTACCAAACTCTACTAAATCTTTTGTACTAACAAAAGCCTTTGGTAAGATTGTACCTTATGTTGGAAC
>NW_028068139.1:0-385 GCF_054177405.1 Leptonychotes weddellii
AGGATAAATACAAATTGGGAAAAAAAGATAATTTTCTTTGAAAAAAGGAGAGATTTCCTAACTTCATGCTTTTCTAAGCACACTATTTGTCAAAAAACAAACATGTAGTTGTAAGTTCTTTCTCTGTTTCTTTGAAATGCATGTAAATCTTTTTAATGGCTCTTGCCAGCTTTAAGAATCAGGAATAGGGGGCGCCTGGATGGCTCAGTTGGTTAAGCGACTGCCTTCGGCTCAGGTCATGATCCTGGAGTCCCTGGATCGAGTCCTGCATCGGGCTCCCTGCTCGGCAGGGAGTCTGCTTCTCCCTCTGACCCTCCCCCTTCTCATGTGCTCTCTCTCATTCTCTCTCTCAAATAAATAAATAAAATCTTTAAAAAAAAAAAAA
>NW_028068140.1:0-385 GCF_054177405.1 Leptonychotes weddellii
GACGATGGACTCTGAAAAACTAACAGGGTTCTAGAGGGGAGGGGGGTGGGAGGATGGGTTAGCCTGGTGGTGGGTATTGAGGAGGGCACATTCTGCATGGAGCACTGGGTGTTATGCACAAACAATGAATCATGGAACACTTCATCTAAAACTAATGATGTAATGTATGGGGATTAACATAAGAATAAAAAAAAAAAAGAACTTCATGATGTCAGTTAGTCTCATAGTCTTCATGTTACATTTGCTGTGCTCCCTGGAATAGTGGTGTGTCAATTGTGGCCCAACAGTCAGCTGATACCAGAGAAGAGTAATTACTAAAAGAGATCATTAAACTCCAAGATACCCTGGCAAAGAAAAGAGAAAAATCTAGACTGTATTGATTTAA
>NW_028068141.1:0-385 GCF_054177405.1 Leptonychotes weddellii
TAATACATTGGTGTCATTTATAAAACCTAGCTTTGCAACATCCCCTGAGATGTTTAATATCCAAGTATCACAGATAAGACAAAAGTTCAATTTTTAAACATCTACAGAGCAAGCCCAAGAAAAATAAAGGATCTTAATTTATACTATAATCACAAAAGAAGTCTATAAAAATACTCTTAAAAAATGGAGAATATTGGGCACCTGGGTGGCTCAGTCGTTAAGCGTCTGCCTTCGGCTCAGGTTATGATCTCAGGGTCCTGGGATCGAGCCCCACATCGGGCTCCCTGCTCAGCGGGAAGCCTGCTTCTCCCTCTCCCACTCCCCCTGCTTGTGTTCCCTCCTCTCGCTGTGCCTCTCTCTGTCAAATAAATAAATAAAATCTTTT
>NW_028068142.1:0-7967 GCF_054177405.1 Leptonychotes weddellii
GATAAAGGGATGGAATATGATTATAAGATGAAAATTATAAAAGATTTTATAAAAGGAATTGATAAGATAAGAAGTTGGTTGAAAAAAGAAAGAAGAGGAATTTAAAAAAAAAGGGAGAGAATGTGATCAGGCAGAAGACTAGAACAAAGCCATACACTAGAGATTTAGGGTATATCTTGGTCTGTTAGAAGAAACTGTATCCCAAAATGTTAAAGAAAGAACAACTTATATCTATATACCAAAAATAAGGTTAACTACTATGAAGGAATAGAATATGACTCTAAAAATGAAAAATAAAAAAGATTTTTTAAAAAAGGGATTGATAAGATGTTGGTTGAAAAAGGGAAAAAGAAAAATTCAAAAAAAAAAAGAAAATTAAAAAAATTAACTTTGAAAGACTAAAGAATTGGGGGGGGAAAAGCCATGAATTCTATGTGCTGTATTCCCCTAGTGCTGGCGTTCTGGTGTTCTCCTTGATCGGTAAACTTGGTCTTGACTGGTTGTTCTTGCTGATCTTCTGTGGGAGGGGCCTGTTGCCATGGTTCTTAAACGTCTTTGCCGGAGGCGGAATTACCCCACCCTTGCCGGGGGCGGGCTAAGTCATCTGCTCAGGTTTCCTCTCGGGAGCTTTTGTTCCCTGCAAGCTTTCCGTACAGCTTTGGAGGAAGGGAAGGAAAGTGGCGGCCTCCTAATCTCCACTCTGGAGGAGCCGAGAACTCGGGGCCCCTCTCCTCAGTGAGCCCCCTGAGAAAAGCAGTCAATCACTCCCATCTCCCCAGTCTCTGGCCGCATTCTGTGCTCACCCGGCCTGTGACCAAGCATTTCTATCTCTGGCACATGACCCTGTGTGGAGTCTCCAAACCCAGCAGAGTCCTGTGGTGTGCTCCTGCGCCGCCCCTCCCGTGGGAGGAAGGGGAGTCTCCCTGGATCTTCCGCTTATTGGGTCCCTGCTTCCAGAAAGTGGTCGCTTTTCTGTTCAGAGAGTTGCTGCTATTCTTTTCTTCGATCTCCTATTGAGTTCGTAGGTGTTCAGAATGGTTTGATCCCTATCTAGCTGAATTCCTGGGACCAGACGAAATCCTACTCCTCCGCCATCTTGCTCCTCCTCAGATTTCACATTTCTGTTGGTGGTTTCCTTCCATCCTCCCAGACTCCAAGGCTGAAATTACAAGATCTTCCTTTCCCCTCTCCTCCTTATAGCTTTTTAATTATCATTGACTTTTCCTTTACAGTATCACTCAAAACAACCTCCAAATTTTCTTTTTCTGCTGTCACTGTCTTAGTCCACACCTTCTTTAACACTGGCTTGTACTGTTACAGTAGCCTTATCAGCTATTCCCCTGCCTCTGGGACCTTCTTTCTTTAAACCAAACCCTGTAGGACACACAGAGGTGTCTTCTTCAATCATAGCTCTGGGACTCTGAAAACTTCATTAAGTCCTGATTAATTGCTTAAATGAATTCCAAACTCCTGACCATGCATTCCAGGCTTTCAGAATCTGGTGCCTCTCCATCTTTTAAAAGAACACCTTCCCTTCTTGTATACTTTAGGACTCAGCCAAAGAAAACACATACTGTATTCTTTGTTCAATGGTCCTTTCTCCCTTCCCCCCAGCTCCCACTCATTCTTCAAATTCCTACTTCTTTCCCTCCATGAAGCCCCTCTGTCCTGGTTCTCCTTTATCTGGGTCTCTGTTTTGATTCTTATTCCTTTTTAACTCATATACTAGACTCTAAGTTCCCTCAAGAAAGAGTCTTGATTAATAAGTCCATGGACTCACTTACTCAGCAAAACTTTAAGGAATACTTACCATGTGGAAGAGCTGAGTTAGGGAACGAAGTTTGGGTAGACAGAAAACTCTGTGCCAGGCAGAAAAGTGTTGATGTGATGGTTCAGGGAGCAGGGAACCAACAAGACAATCTATAAAACACAAGGGGTATTTTACAAAGATCTATGAAGAACAATGGTCAAATGCAACAGTAAAGAAGACAAACAGGGAGAGCAGGTATAGTCCCAAGGACTATTTTGTCAATCTAGGTGCAAGTTGATGAGATAAAAGACTGTGAGCTACAATGAAATACCACTTCACACCCATTAGGAAGGCAATTATAAAAAAAAAAAAAAACACACACAAAATCCTGAAAATAACAAGTATTTGTGGGCATGTAGAGAAATTCACCCTTCCCCCTCACCATGCAATAGTGATGACAGTTACAATTGGTGGTTAACATGAAATGGTGCAGCTGCTGTAGAAAAATAGTTTGGCAGTTCTTCAAAAAGTTAAGCATAGAATTACCATATGATCCAGCAATTCCACTCCTAGGTACATACCACAAGAATGGAAAACAGGGATTCAGACAGATACTTGTATGTCAATGTTTACAGCAGTGTTATTCACAATAGCCAAATGGTGAATACAGTCTAAATGTCAATCAACAGATGAATAGATCTTTTTAATGTAGTAGGTGCATATAATGGAATGTAATTAATCCATTAAAAGAAATAAAATTCTGACACACGGTACAACATGGAGGAAGCTCAAAAGCATATTGCTAAAGTCAAATAAGCCAGACACAAAAAGACAAATATTGTATGATTCCACTTACTTGGGGTACTTAGAATAGGCAAATTCATAGGGACAGAGCTAGAATAGATGTTACCAGAGACTGGAGGGAGGAGGGATGGAGTGTCACTGTGTAATATGTACAGAGTTTCAGTTTGGGATCATGAACAAGTTCTGGAAACGCATAGTGGTGATAGTTGCATAACAATTTTACACCTCACAATGATTAAGATGGTAAGTTTCATGTATATTTTTAGCACAATAAAAAAAATTGTGGCCCTTGTCTGGTTCCTGGGAAATAATCTCTTTCAAGCAGGATATTCCAAACTCATAGAGGTTATTTCCCAGAAGCCAGACAGGGCAAACTTTACCTTAAAATGTACAAGGTTTGGACAACCCAGACCTGCTGAGTTAATCCTTTACTGTACAGGGGGTGAGGGTAGAAGCAGCAAGCAAGTTAGGTATTGTCTAGATCTATTGCAAAAATCCAGGTGAGAGAGAGTAGTGGTTTGGGTCAGGGTGGTCAGGGTGAGAGGGGAGCACATCTTGAGTATATTTCGCTGGTGTAGAGCCAACAGGGTTTATTACAAGACTGGATATGGGCTGTGAGAGAAACAGAAGAGTCAGGGATGAGTTAGAGACATGGGAAGGCTGAGGAGCAGCAAGTTTGGAGCCCCAAAGGGAGGAAAGTGAAGTGTGGTTTGGACGTGTTAAATTAGTCTGATCTCAAATCCCACTGGAGATGGACATTCAGCAGTTGGATTTACAAGTGGGGAGAGGTTGGAATTGGAGATAAATGTATTGGGAGTCACTCTCCATGGGTTGAATGAAGGGGCCAAGGAATGGGCCCTGGATCATGCCAATATTGAGAAAGAGTGACTAACAGATTTAAGGGAGCACCCAGTGAGGGAGCAGGGAAACCAAGATTGAATGCTCATCTGGAAGTCAACAATGAGATGTTCAAGAAGCAAATGGTCAGCTGTGTCAAATGCCTATTGATGGGTCAAAGAGGAAACCTTTGAATTTACCATTAAATTTGGCAATTTAGATGTCACTGGTGACCTTCACAAGAGCAGTTTTAAAGAATAGTAGAGATAAAAATGTGTTTGAAGTTAAAGAAAAAAATAGGAGCAAGGGTTGGGACAGTGACAATTGATGGCTGTTGTCCTTGCCAATTTCCCCTCCCTGCCATGCCTTGGCACCACTCACTACCCTGTGGTCCTTGCCTGGACTTCTGAAAGCTACAGCCGCTAACTCACACTCTCAGACACTCTGGCCTCTGCAGCAAGGTAGTTCTAAGGAAGCCGCATTTTCCTTTACTACTCTGCCCCTAACTTCCCACATGTAAACTACACTGTATGTGTGTAACAGCCTTCACGGAGCATGGGACTTAACCAGGGAGTGATTAAACCTGGAGGTCAAATGTAAGTGTTCCCAGACTCCAATGGGAAAAAGAACTAAAAACTCTTTATAGAGGATCCTCTCAAGCACGCACCCCAATTTCTAATCTTTCTTCCCTGTCTTGAGATTTCCCCTCCTCTCTACTCTTCCAGGAGCAGTCACAGGTTAATCTTATCCTGAGATTCATCCCCCACCCCACCACCAGTAAAACAATTCTTGAGACACAATAATTCTCCTATGTTACAATTTCTAGGTTTTTGTTATTCAGTCAAGAATAACACCACGGAGGGCAATGTGGAATCACATTGCTCTAGATTTAAAGCTTCTTATCTGAGCCATTCTAGGTCTCAAAGCAATGGTTCTCAAGGGTTAGAGTACCTAAGACATTCTGGGGCTTTGTGTAAATGTGTATTCCTGAGCCCCACCCTCAGAAATTCTCATTCAGTGATTTTAGGTGAGGCCTAAGAGCTTGTTTTTGGGGGTCTTGTTTTTGTTGTTGTTTTATTTTGGTTTTTGTGCACTCAAGCTTATGATGGTGGTCCTGTGACTTCCCCATTAGGGGTCTGCAGTCTTCAAAAGTTCACTGTGTCATCACTGGTGCTGAGTGCCTTCATTCTGGGTGATGCCCCATTCAAGTTGGTTGGGCCTGCAGGACGCCATGCAAGAGGTAAAGGGGTGAGGACAGGGATGGGTGATCTGCAAAGGCCCCTCTTCCCTCCCCATCCAGAAATTATGTATTCATCAACACAGAATGGAAACATAACTTGAATCAAATTATCGATTAAGCTTGATCAAGCTACTAGGTCTGGTTTCTTGGCTGAGTCAAACTAAATTCATTTCCCTGTCTCCAGAGCTGACTTTTTTATAGGCCAGTCACCCAGCAAGTCCTATTGACCAAAAGCTGAGTAAAATAAAATACCTGCCCTCCTGGACACAAACATCTGTTAGATGATATGCAAACTTGTTTATTTGCCCCATGTGACACTTGGCCTCTGACTGCTATTGGGATAGAGGTCAAATGACATAATCGTGACCTCTCCTTGAAGAGCATTAACCTACAAGTGATCCCTCCTTATTTCACTTCCTATAACCTCACCTTTCTCTTCCCAGGAAAAATTTCCTCCTTGTACCTTTTTCATGGCTCACTGTGACATTGGTGACCACTGAAAGCTAGGGCCAAAATGACTTTCCTGAAAGATGGGGGAAGCCCTTCCATTCTCAGTCATAGGACAAGCTTAACTTCAACCAGAGCAGCTTTTGGCCTCCTTTTAATGTCAGGCTGAAGAAGTATCTTCTGAGGAAAGATTTCTAACTTTTTAATACTTTAGCAACAGAATGCTTTTTCTCTGTCAAATCTCATACAACTCCCCTCCCCAACACACACACACACACACACACACACACACACAAATCAAATAAAAGTAATTTCTATGGTTGAAGCAGAGTTTAGAGCTCAGAGCCCAGCCAGCTCTGCCTCCATGATCACTTGGCAGTGTTCCAAGTAAGATGGCTTGAAAAGTGCCTATCCACTGGGATAAGTGTGGCTCCGTGAACTTTCAGAGGTTTGCACTCTGGATCTTCCCAGCCTTAGGTCTTGCCTAACCACCACGAATCCACCTGGAGCCCCATGTTCTACCTGAATGAGACAACTTGCACATCTGTGAAGCCCTGTACCTTCTCTCCAACTGCAAACACATGAGATAGGATTCTCCCCCAATGTAGACCCCATCATCCACCACAGGGCCTGCAGCTCACCACAGCTACTCAGACCCACTGCCACATCCAGGACCTCTTTCCTGCTGGGACCAGCACCACCTGCCTCTTGCACCTGCCCCAGGAATCCCACTCTCCAGCTCATCCGAAACCTGGTTCAGATCCCACCCCTTCTTCCTGACCCATCATATTCTCTTCTCCATCCTCCCTCTCTAGACCTGTATTTTTCTTTCTTTTATCTTTGTCCTTCAGAGCTTTGCCCAAGTAGCTGTTTCATCAGTTAGTAAAAAGAACTGATATTAAAGTTTGTCTGCAAACAGGAAAATAGGTCACTGGAGGTTGGAGGGTGAGGGGGCATTAAAAAAGTCCAGGAATCTCCACTAAACACGCAGAATTGTTATAAATGCCAAGTCTTCCTTTCTGCAATACACACCCACACAGAAAAAAGAGTAGTAAAAGGGGTCATGGCTTTTTTCTTAGAGTTTGCCTTTTATGTGCACCTGAATAAATAAGAATATTTATAGTCTCATAAAATTTAAGGTGGCAAGACTCAAACCTTTTCTTTAAACAGCAAATAGATAGATGTAATGTTACAAAGTAATAATACATTAATTCTGCATTTCAGGGTTTTTTAAAAAGTACTCAGTGCATGCACAAAATGCTAAAATGTACATTTAAAGTAGAAAAATACTCTGCATGCCTAAGATTTCTTCCTGTCTTCTATTTTCAATTACTTATTCATGATAACTAAGCAAGTCCAAATGAGAAAGAACCTCCATTCATTCAAACCAGTGAAATGTGGAGGAAAAAAAATCTGATTGTGTTTTATATAGGCATGTGCCTATGTAATACATTTTTTAATGATCAAAAAAATACCCACAAAATTTGGTGATATATCATTAATGTGAATTGAGAACTTGAATCTGCTCATGGAAGACATCTTGAACTAATACAAAAATACCCAGGATGCTAAAACTTAAAATCAATTAATGTAGGTCATGATTATCCATTAAAATGATATTTCTGGAGACAGGTGACCCACAACTCTGAACCCTCCCAAGATACTTTAGGTGCAGTGATCATTCCCATATCTAAATACTTGCTGTCAGAATATGTTGAAATGTATAATAGTGTGCCTTAGAGACCACATAGGAAGGCCAGGGATGCAGGTGGACCTCAGAGATAAATAGAGTCAGAAATGTGAATGCTGCCAGGTGTCCCAAATGGTTTATCTTTTTGTGTAGGCTCCATTCTCTCCTACAGCCTTCTTCCACATAGCAGCAGACATGACCACCTAAACCCCATCTCCAGAGACCACAGAATCCCAAGTCTGCATTCTCAGTTCTAAAATTCCAGGGAAGGATCAGCAGGGTCAGCTCTCCATCCCCAGACTGACCCCTGGGAGAAAGGGTCTAAATAAGAACCCATTCTGTTGCTCCCCTAACACCAGGATTGGAAGGAGCATTTCCAGCAAAAGGCAGTGCTGTTCTGGGCATACAAAACCACAGATGTCAAAATAGTCCCTAAGTGTTTATGGTCTATCTGGTGAGGCATTATATAGAAACATACATAGAGCAACAAAATATAGTTGCTATCCAAAGACCATACGTGATCGCTTATCAAAAAGATGTCATAGAAATCATGAAAACATTATGACAAGTGAAAGAAACCATTCACAAATGAATAGATATTGTATGATTCCATTTATGCAAAATGTCCAGAATAGGGAAATCTATAAAGACAAAATATAGATTAGTAGTTGTCTAGAGCTGGGGTGAGGTGGTGGAGACAGGACTGGGGAGAGATGAGGGGTGATTGCTAAAAGGTATGGGGTTCTTTGGGGGGTGAGGAAAATGTTCTAAAATTGGTTTTGATAATGATTGTACAGCTCTGTGAATATATTAAACGCCATTGAATTGCACACTTTAAATGGGTAAATTGTATGCTATGTGAATTTACCTCAATAAAGCTGTTTATTTTTTATTTTTTTGAAGATTTTATTTATTTATTTGACAGAGAGAGACAGCGAGAGAGGGAACACAAGCAGGGGGAGTGGGAGAGGGAGAAGCAGGCTTCCCGCGGAGCAGGGAGCCCGATGTGGGGCTTGATCCCAGGACCCCGGGATCATGACCTGAGCCGAAGGCAGACACTTAACGACTGAGCCACCCAGGCGCCCCTCAATAAAGCTGTTTAAAAGAGAAAAAGAGGGCGCCTGGGTGGCTCAGTTGGTTAAGCGACTGCTTTTGGCTCAGGTCATGATCCCGGAGTTCCGGGATCGAGTCCCGCATCG
>NW_028068143.1:0-385 GCF_054177405.1 Leptonychotes weddellii
GGGCGCCTGGGTGGCTCAGTTGGTTAAGCGACTGCCTTCGGCTCAGGTCATGATCCTGGAGTCCCAGGATCGAGTCCCGCATCGGGCTCCCTGCTTGGCAGGGAGTCTGCTTCTCCCTCTGACCCTCCTCCCTCTCATGCTCTCTGTCTCTCATTCTCTCTCTCTCAAATAAATAAATAAAATCTTAAAAAAAAAAAAAGAAAAAATACCCTGAAATTATTTCTGATAAAACCTATTTGTTTTATAGCTTATTTATCAGGAAAAAATTATCTGTAAATGTTAAACTATATATATAACCCACTAATTGAAAGAACAGTAGATGAGAAATAAACATTATCTTTAGCATGATAAATAAATCAGAATTTTATATCCCAAAAAAGAAAGA
>NW_028068144.1:0-385 GCF_054177405.1 Leptonychotes weddellii
TTTTTTTTTTTTTAAGTAATCTCCACCCAGCGTGGGACTGGAACTCACAATGCGGGGATTAAGAGTCGCCTGCTCCACTGATTAAGCCAGCCAGGCACCCCAGTGCCTTTTTTTTTTTTTTTAAAGATTTTATTTATTTATTTATTTGAGAGAGAGAATGAGAGAGAGAGAGAGAGCGCGCGCGCACGCATGAGAAGGGGGAGGGTCAGAGGGAGAAGCAGACTCCCTGCCGAGCAGGGAGTCCGATGCGGGGACTCGATCCCGGGGCTCCAGGATCATGACCTGAGCCGAAGGCAGTCGCTTAACCAACTGAGCCACCCAGGCGCCCCATGCCTTTTTGTTTTTAAAGAATGTATAGGTTAAAGGATTAGACAGTTGCATACTT
>NW_028068145.1:0-385 GCF_054177405.1 Leptonychotes weddellii
GGGTGGGAGGATGGGTTAGCCTGGTGGTGGGTATTGAGGAGGGCACATTCTGCATGGAGCACTGGGTGTTATGCACAAACAATGAATCATGGAACACTTCATCTAAAACTAATGATGTAATGTATGGGGATTAACATAAGAATAAAAAATTTAAAAAAAAATAATAAAAATTAAAAAAATCAAAATCAAAAAAAAAAAATTTGTCATCTTCTCGAAAATAAACACTGTACCTGAGATTCGTTAGCAGTTACACATATCCCAAATACCACCACAGGCCTTTATTATTTGAATTCATTTTTATAGCTATCGAGAACAAGATGCAAACTGCGAGCTTCTAGGAAAGGTTGTTAAGTCAACAGCTGGCCATTTCTTTCTTCCTCTTCCT
>NW_028068146.1:0-385 GCF_054177405.1 Leptonychotes weddellii
TGGGAATGTCCTCTCTGGACCAGCAAGGCCTCCAACCCTACATCATTAACTCTGATTTTAATTCTTTGGAACAGACAATATATACTGTCTTTTTACCATACTTATTTTTATTTTTATTTATTTATTTATTTAAAAGATTTTATTTATTTATTAGAGATAGAGAGCACAAGCAGGGGAGGGGCAGGCAGAGGGAGAAGCAGGCTTCCCACTGAGCAGGGAGCCCGATGTGGGACTTGATCCCAGGACCCTGGGACCATGACCTGAGCCGAAGGCAGACGCTTAATAACTGAGCCACCCAGGTGCACCGCCCCCGTACTTATTTTTAACCAATTTGTTTCATTTTTCATTCAACACAGTTTATTGAACATCTGCCATGTGCTAGGTG
>NW_028068147.1:0-385 GCF_054177405.1 Leptonychotes weddellii
TGGGCGCCTGGGTGGCTCAGTTGGTTGGGCGACTGCCTTCGGCTCAGGTCATGATCCTGGAGTCCCTGGATCGAGTCCCGCATCGGGCTCCCTGCTCGGCAGGGAGTCTGCTTCTCCCTCTGACCTTCCCCCCTCTCATGCTCTCTCTCTATCTCATTGTCTCTCAAATGAATAAATAAAATCTTTAAAAAAAAAAAAACTTATGAATTTTTTTACTTTACAGTGGTGTGAAAGCAATACTTCAAATTTTAAATTTTGATCTTTTCCCAGGCTAAGTGATACACAGTATGATACTCTCCCATGGTGCTGAGCTGTAGCTGGGAGCCTCAGCTCCCAGTCAGCCATACGATCACAAAGGTTAACAACCAACACATTTACAACCATT
>NW_028068148.1:0-385 GCF_054177405.1 Leptonychotes weddellii
ATGTAAAGCCTTCTTTGTAGCAGGCTCCCGCCTCTCACTCTGAAGGTGGGCAACAGCGATTAGCTGCAAAACCAGGATGGGCCGCACACACCAGGGCCCAAAGGACCAGACCCCGAAGTACAGAGAATGCACAGTGCTTAAAATAATGCTCGCTGGAGATGATGAGGATGAGAAAGCCAGCCAGGCCTTGATAACATCATGTGTTTCCAGGAGAGGATTCACTGAAGCAAGGGAAAGTACTTTCCATAAAGGCATTGGGCCCAGCTAGGTAATAAAAAGCAAAGAACACAATTCTAAACCCCAAACGCTGTGTTTTTAAAAATGAGGCTTGAGGCTTAGTTGTTCATGGGTGACTAGCAGGACTAGTGAGATAATTTGCAGGGCC
>NW_028068149.1:0-385 GCF_054177405.1 Leptonychotes weddellii
AAATGCATCATAGCTTGAGCAACTATTTGCCAGTATTATTTTACTTGTGGCCAAAACTATTCCTAACAATATGTGCCCCCCGAAAAGGGGAGCTGTCATTATCCAAAGGAACAATTCTGAATCTCTGTAAGTTGATCAAAGGAGTTCAACAGGCATGAACTGTACTGCAATCCTTTTGCCGTCAAAATATAAAGGGATGCACGATCAGGATTTTTATAGTGTCAACAAAGAGGCTCTGTGCTAGACCCTTCATGGGTATTACCTACCTACAATTTCCTTTGGTGGCCCATGTGACAACGCTGAAGAGCCTCTGACTCAGAGAGCTCCAAAAGCTTGGTGAGAAGAAATTTGCTCAGGGTAGCAATATATTTTAATAGTGCCTCTA
>NW_028068150.1:0-385 GCF_054177405.1 Leptonychotes weddellii
TCAAAGGTTTGAAACAATTCTCCACTAGATTATTTCTCTATCGAGTTATGCTAAAACTAGTTTTTTATTGGAATAGGTATTTGTTAATTCCCTAATGTCCTGGTGGATAGAATTCTGCTTTATTACCCAAGACGGCTAACAACTTCCTTGTTAAGAGACAAGCACCACTCAAGCAATGGGAAACTCAAAATAAAAAGAAACCTCTAACACAAAGAAAGCATTGAGACAAATTCACCCAATCAACTTAACGTCAAGCACCCTGGGTCCCCAAGCTTTACTTCTCCGTGAATGACAACTTTCCAAACTCTGGAAAAGCTTCTGGTGCTCCTTAGTAAGCTCTGACCCTTGTCATACACTTCCAAATCCAGCATTAAAGACTAAGCTT
>NW_028068151.1:0-385 GCF_054177405.1 Leptonychotes weddellii
TATTATCCTAGTATAATTTCTAGGTTACTTGTCTGTCCTCTCTCATTTTATTGTAAACTCTTTGAGGGAAAGACAATGTTTGCCTTCCTGGTCATTTTGCTAACTATTAAATCCTTATTAACCCTACAGACACTTATACATGGTATTTGATAAATGTTTTTTTTTTTAAGTGAACATTTGAAAGCTTGGATTACACTACTAAACTACATTAACATGATTTAAGAAATCCTGCATTTCAGCACTGCAGTATAAAGACTTTAATTCTAAGTTAATATTGCAGTAGTTGTCTTTATTTTTGACAGCATATATTTTTTTTTACTATGTTATGTTAATCACCATACATTACATTAGTTTTTGATATAGTGTTCCATGATTCATTGTTTGC
>NW_028068152.1:0-385 GCF_054177405.1 Leptonychotes weddellii
CCACAATACTGCCTTAATAATAATTCAAGGTGTGTCATGAAAACTGAATAGATTTGCAAAGGACAACCTTACCATGATATTTTTCTCCTGCCTTAACTGATCAAAATATTTCCAACTCAATATAGAGAAAAGAGATGTCTATTCTATAAAACATTAAATAGCGGGTATATATTTATAAAAATGACAAAGGAAAAGGATCCTTATATCTGGCAACCCATAGTCTTTAGTTAGGCTTTTAAAATTTGCAAGAAAAAGAAATGCACAGATTACCTTTGGTGAATATATTCTATAGAAATATACAAAAAATATGAGGTAGTACTTTTATATCACAGACACTGTGGACTGTACACTGAAACCGACAAGCACCCTAGGCTTTCTTTTTTTT
>NW_028068153.1:0-14747 GCF_054177405.1 Leptonychotes weddellii
AGGAGATTCAGGAAAAGCTCTTTATGTCTCCCTCAACTGTCTGCTTGTACAAGGAAGAGAGCTATTAACCAAGACTCATCTTTACCTAAAAAAAAATCTTATCTCCATAAATAGGGCATTGTTTGTTTTCCAAACATTTCATCTTTGATCTTCTTGCTAATAGTCTTTCCTCCTTTTGTATCTTCAGACTCCTGATGCTCTCCTTTAGTTTAAGTGTCACATTGCCTCAGTGCTTTTGGAATGTTATGTCTATGTGGATTCCCCATACCTACACTATTAAATTTGATTTTCTCCTGTTAATCTATCTCATCTCAATTTGATTCTTAGCCCAGCTAGAAGGACCTTGAAGGGCAGAGAAAATTCTTTCTCACCAACACTAACATCAAGAAATTCGATTAAATTGATCTGGGAATAAAATGAGAAAGATGAACTAGAATGCATTTGAAATAAGGAGCTACAGGTTTAATCAACTATGCCAAATTGTTTGAGAAAGTGTAGGTAAAGAGAAGGAAGGCGCGTTTAGACTTTTGAAATTCAAATGCAACAATTCTATTTTTGGATGGGTGTTGAAAATGGGAAAAGCAGCATTGCCAGGCCAGCAAATTCAGTTTTGTTGATTGTAATTTCCCTTTTGTGAAGATGAACAAAGAGGGTTAGTAATCAAAGCCCAATGTCATTAAGCATACAAACTACATATTAAACTACCCAAGTTTAGATTCAAGACCAGCAAATTACTCTTTGACACTGTGACTTCTCTGTACTTTGCATATTGGAAATAAAATACTGACTAGTCTGATATAGTTCTAGCATTTGCCCCGCTTACAAAAATTAAATGAACTGTTAGTGTGGATATATGTATGTGAACCCAAAGTGATAGCTAAGAGGAGTTTGTACTTTTTTATTTGTTTTCAAATTTCAATATGTTGTATGAATAGCATGCAATATTTAGATAATCAATAATTATAAACAATTATGTATGTATTTCACGTAGAAAAAGGCAGAAAATATAACAAAGGTTTGGGTGAAAATGACATGTTTTCTAGTAATAACATCGAAATTATAATACACAAAAAGCACAGTTTTTATTTTGCTGCATTTTTTTGTTTTTTTCTTAGATTGCTTCTCTTTATATGTCTGCGTCAGGGTTTTTTTCTGCATGTACTAAAGCACTGCATATTTGTTTGTATATTAGAGAAAGAAGTAAACACACTTTTTAAATTCAGGGTTATTGTAAAGTTGCTGTATATCTCCTTTATGAACTAGTTGTTCTTGTAGTTTCAGTGATTTCTTTTATTATTATTATTCCCTAAGGTACAAAGCAATGAAAATGTTGTAAATATTTTAATGATAGCATTTTTGGAAGATCATTTCCATGGTTAATAACTGAGTAATAGTTCTTCATTCAAGTGATCATTGAGAAACAGGTCCCTGACCTAAATGAAGAGAATGGAATGTGTTAGGCAGTTGGGTCCATCTTACTAAGATGTTCAGGGGGTTCACTGGGGCCTTACTAGGGATTAGAGCATTTATTGATTACTGCTGTCTGCTCAACAGAGATGCTAATGTGAACCCGGACCACTTTTTCCATGTGTAGAAGCTAAGAACATAAATAAATCATGAAGTAGAAGGAAAAATAGCATTTTACTTCTATTATCAATAGATTTCCACGGACCCTCGATAGAATGGTTCATCCTTAACGCATTAGTAAGAAATATACTTACAATGGAAAAGTAGAAAATGAGGCCTTATGATCACCTATAAAACACATGCTTTTGCTGTGATGCTTCATAATTTAAAAAGTTTACAGAGTTGTATACATAATTTTAGGTTAGTCATGTAAAAATATGGAGAAAAATATTAAAAATATATATCAAATTGTATCAACTATGCCTTTTGTTTGTATGAATATGTAATATTTTGTTTCTGTCTTGTTTCTACATTGTTCAAAATCTCAATTAAATAAAAAAATATCTGTGCACGCCTGGGTGGCTCAGTTGGTTAAGCGACTGCCTTCGGCTCAGGTCATGATCCTGGAGTCCCTGGATCGAGTCCCATATTGGGCTCCCTGCTCAGCAGGGAGTCTGCTTCTCCCTCTGACCCTTCCCCCTCTCATGTGCTCTCTCTCCTCTCTCTCAAATAAATAAATAAAATCTTTAAAAAATAAAAAAAATATGTGTGAGATTATTTAAATGAAAGAAAATAGCAGATGAATTGAAAAGCCTGGGGTACTTTAACATTGATTGTGCTTACAAAATAAATGTAATATTCACCTTACAAGAGTCAATCTTGACTCTAGGATTGTCAAATATTTGCCTTGCCCCTTGATGAATATATATTTTTTCAAGTATTTGATAAGCCATTAGGAGAGAGTTGTTGGAGTTATGTGATTAGATGGTGTTCCTCTGACTTCACTAAATTTCAACTCCACAACCAGTCACACCATCTTGTTAAATGGCATCAACATTTATAGACATATTTGGTGCCTCTCTCTCTCCCTCTCTCTCATTCCTTTTTTCCATAAATCTGCTCTTGAATCAATTCTATCCATAAAATACATCAAGTATTACATTTTCTCCCCATCTACATTGCCACTTTGTTAGTACAGATGCATCCTTACTTTGAGACCACTGATCTTCCTACTACCCATGCAGACACAAGAATATGTCTCTAAAAGTGGATGTGTCATGTCATATCCATTTAAGATATTTCAATGACTGTTTTTCCCTGCACCAGAATGAAATCATAACACCTTAAGAAAAGCTTAGAATCCCTGCGTACTGGCAACCCCTACCTTTCTAATCTCACTGGATATCAGTGTCTTCCTTGCCTATGTCCCTCCACCCATGTGGGAGGTTAAGGAAAAATAGTACAAGATACAGCAAATAGAGGAGCATCTCTCATAGAGAAGACAACCTGAAGCTGGCTGAACAAAGATACATTCAGAAATTCATTTTCTTTACCAGGCAGCTAATGATTCTCGGGGGTGGTTCTCCTCCGTGACACACACAAAGAGAGGTCATCTGTTTGCACATGGCTGTGACAGCTAGCAGGTTATCCCAACTTGCCTAAACTCAGTTGTTGAGCTAATAGAGACCAAGGTTTGTCATCTCCAGCTATAACTCCAGAGAGATAGCACGAGTCATGGGCCTAAGGTGCTACCCCCAAATTGCTGGCACTTGGAGTCAGGCCAACTAGAAATGACAGCTACAACCCCTGTCTCTCTCTCCTCCCTGGGGAGATATATGGAGATCGTGACATACACTCATGTCACACTGTAAAAAAAAAAAAAAAAAAAATCTCGGATTTTTCTTGTGTAGGAAAAACCCCAATTCTTCCCTACTGTGTGATCCTTCCCCATGGGTCTTCTTTACTGCTCACAAAACTCTTTACTTCTGGTCATGAAATGTGTAGAGCTTTTTCCCCATCCCAAGCAATTCTCTGCAACACCAGCTGAGGTCCTACAATGTAACTCAGATCTCCATCT
Source organism: Leptonychotes weddellii (assembly GCF_054177405.1). NCBI lineage: Eukaryota > Metazoa > Chordata > Mammalia > Carnivora > Phocidae > Leptonychotes > Leptonychotes weddellii. Next base: position 3,485 of record NW_028068153.1, read on the forward strand.
ATCCAGAGATGTAATTATATTTCACACATTAGGGGCTCAGTCCCACAAAACCACACACACATTTCAGATGCAAGAAACAAACCCAGGTTGTCACCTGTGCTTCTGAAGTTTCAATGAAGACCCCCTCCCTAGGTTTGATTAATTTGCTAGAGCGGATCACAGAACTCAGGGAAACACTTACTTACATTTACCAGTTTATTAAAGGATATGATAGAGAATACAGATGAACAGCCAGATAAGGAGAAAACATAGGGAGACATCTGGGAGGGGCCTGTGGACAGGAGTTTCTATTCCCTGTGGATTTGGTGTGTATTCAGTCTCCCCATGTGGATCTGTTGAGCAACCTGGAAGCCTTCTAAATACTCTATTGAGATTTAATAGAGACTTCCTCATGTAGGCATAATTATTAACTCTATTCCAATCCCCTCTCCCTTCCCCCTCTCTAGAGAAGTGTATGTGGGGGTCAGGTGAGGCTGAAACTTTTAAGCTTCTAATAATGGCTTGTTCCTTCTGGTGACCAGCCCCCATCCAAGAGCCACCCAGTGGTCCATCAGACCCACCTCATTAGAACAAAAGATGCTCCTAGGGCTCTTTCCACTTAGGAAATCACAAACATCTTAGGAACCCTGCGTCAGAGATGGGGTCAAACACTGACATTAGAATAAGAGATGCACCTAATTTCCTTATCACTTTGGAAATTACAGGGTTTTCAGGAGCTCTGTGACAGGAGCTGGGGCAGAGAATTATGTATACACAGATTCTCACACAAAGAATTGGAAATATTAGCATTTATTAGGGCAAGAGAAGTCGAGAACATGGAGGGGAAATGAAAAAATGTCTAATACTCTTATCTGACGTCAAATAATGAAGTAAACTGTCTTGAAAATTACTACATTTCTCAATCTATGTTTAAAATTAATTTCTGTCATAAGTATCCTTGATTGTTTTGTTTATTGATTTTTGGTGCTACCTAAAAACACAGAACGTAAATACAACTGAAGGAACTGTAGGGAAAAATATGTGTCCTTTAGTAGCAGGGAAAAATCTGCAGAGGACTAGTTTGGATTTATTTACAATGGATTGGAAGTAAATTTTCAAAAATGGTATATAAGAAGTAAGAAACCTGGGGGTGTCTGGGTGACTCAGTTGGTTAAGTGTCTGACTCTTGCCTTTGACTCAGGTCATGATCTCAGGGTGGTGAGATCAAGACCCGCTGGGCTCTGTGCTGAGTGTAGAGCCTCCTTGAGATTCTCACTCTCCCTCTGCCTCTGCCTCCCTCCCCCTCCTCTCTACCTCTCTTATTAAAAAAAAAAAAGGAAGAAAAGAAGGAGAGAGAAAAAGAAAGAGAGAAAGAAAGAAAGAAGAGAGAAAAAGAAAGAAAGAAAGAAAGAAAGAAAGAAAGAAGAAAGAAGAAAGAAGAAAGAAAGAAAGAAAGAAAGAAAGAAAAAAGAAGAAAGAAGAAAGAAGAGAGAAAGAAAGAAAGAAAAAGAAAGAAGAAAGAAAGAAAGAAAAAAGAAGAAAGAAGAAAGAAAGAAAGAAAAAAGGAAGAAGAAAGAAGAAAGAAGAGAGAAAGAAAGAAAGAAAAAAGAAAAAGAAAGAAGAAAGAAAAGAAAGAAAAAGAAGAAAGAAGATGAGAGAAAGAAAGAAAGAAAAGAAAGAAAAAGAAAGAAAAAAGAAGAAAGAAGAAAGAAAGAAAGAAAAGAAAGAAGAAAGAAAGACAAAGAGAGAAAGAGAGAGAAAGAAAGAAACCTAGAGAAAAAAACAATTAAGTTTGGAGAATTAACATAACAGATGAAACTGCTTCTGTGGTGGTCCTTAAAATGATCTAAATCTATGAATTTATTAGCAGTGCATTAGACTTTTTCTATGGGATAGCTGGAGAGAATGCGTCAATTTTATCACCATTATTTTTGTTAATAACAATTACAATTTTTTAAATATTTTATTTATTTACTTGATAGAGAGCCTGAAAGAAAGTGAGCAGGAGTGGGGGTGGAGGGGAGGGGATAGCAGAGGGAGAAGTAGGCTCCCCACTGAGCAGGGAGCCCAATGGGGGGACTGAATCCCAGGACCGTGAAATCATGACATGAGTGGAAGGCAGATGCCCAAATGACTGAGCCATGCAGGTGCCCCAACAATTACATTTTAAGGTCACTGTCAACACAAAAATTTTTAGGAATCTAGATTGCATATATCGATAAAATAGAAGGATATTATATTTATATACTTAATGAAAGCAGATTTTCTGAACAGAAATAAGCTATAAACTGCAAACTATTTTTGAAATTCCTACAGATCACAGGCATGGTCTTCTGAGTATGAATATGCCCATTAGTTTTTATTTGCAGGACAATAGTACAGATATGAATGGAACATATGATTAATTAGGCTTGACTTACAATATTTTAGGTGTACATACTCCCAATTGTATTAACACACATCCTCCAGTGCTTAACCAAGAAACCACCAAAAAAGATGACAAATTTAGAGCACTTTAGAGTTCTAGAGCCTTAGATTCTCTACTTTATGAATTCACTTTTTTTGATATTCCTAATCTTATGTTTTAATCTTTAACAACAAATTAGCAAAGCATTTTTTCTACTGATCCTTATTTTATTTCCATGTGTCTAAAATGCATACATAGATTTTAAGTTTTGTGTCCCATTGTAGGGTTTCAAATAGCATTATGTGATGACGACCATCTGCTCAGGATCTCACTTATTTTTTCTGTTGAAGCAGCTTGAAATTAAAATTGACAAGAGTGATCTTCTATAGGCACTTATCCAGAAAGCAAAGTGGTATACATCCATGCTGATCAAAAATAAAGTATCTCAATACATATGTAAGTTTTGTATTTAATTATAATGTTATACAGTGTGTTCTATAAAAGTAAAATGATTTAGAAAAAAAAAAAACATAGATCTAATCAAGGGAATGGTATGGATACTTCATGAAATCTCAACTCCATGCCAGAATATTAAACAAGAAACATGGATATTTAGATTTCTTGAACCTAGGATTATAATGATCAATACTCAAAATAACCCATATAATTAATTACTTTTCTTAATAAGGGGATTTACATAAAGACTTCCTCCAACATTTCTAAAGGTTGTGTGAAAAGAACAATATTATATTTAGATTTAGAATGACTAGGTATCAAATTCTACCCTGTGACCTCTTAGTCTGGTATATCTGGGGAAATATATTTTCCTCCCTGTATCTGCCTGGTCCTCTGTCAATGTGGATTATTTATAAAATTGAATAATGCAGTACATTAAAATCTGTTTAGCAGCAAATAATGCATTAAGCGAAGTGTTGAGAATATTTTCAAAGTACAAAAAGGAAATGCAGAGCTGCATTGTTGAAGCAGGGCTGAGGACACAGAACCTTCCCTCTTTCTTATACCCTCCATAGTGGGCTCAGGGGCATCTTTGAGGAGCCTTAGTGCTGGGTAGAAGTTGGTAAGAAAGTCACTGCAATGTGATATGGAAAGGGTTTTGAAAAATACGAATCATTATACAATTGTCATATGTTCTTAAAATAAGGTTGCATTACTTGTTAATTTGTGTTTGCAAAGTGCAGTTTCAGAATAAAAGCAAGTTCTATTGATGGTGATTAGTGAGTGGATGCTGGGTCATGCCACCCAATGCCCTTTGAAAGACCAAGGTACTTTGTCCGGTCCCTTCCAGGAGGGTTGACTGCAAGCTTATAGATGTTCTCTGGGAATTGGCCAGAGAAGTTGACATGCTCTAGAGTCAATCCCTCTCAAGTGAATAGTCAATGTGAAGTACAAGGTCTGGTCCTTGCACCTCAACTCAGAACACATTTATTTATTTTTTATTTTTTTAAAGATTTATTTATTTATTTATTTGACAGAGAGAGAAGAGCACAAGCAGGGGGAATGGCAGGCAGAGGGAGAAGGAGAAGCAGGCTTCCCGGCTGAGCAGGGAGCCTGATGCGGGACTCGACCCCAGGACCCTGGTGACCTGAGCCAAGGGCAGACGCTTAACAGACTGAGCCACCCAGGCATCCCCTGCAGAACACATTTAAACTTTGATGCCACTCTGGAATTCCCCATAATAGCTGCTCTTGCCTATTTTGCAACTTAATTACAGTTCTATGTATCTTTATATGCGGTCCTGCTGGCCCCATTCCATACAGGTGTTGGTTCCCCAATAAATCCCCTATAAACCACTCTCAGTCTGAGTCTACTTCCAGGCAGCTATTCTAAAACTTTTTCTTTTTCTTTTTTTTCTTGAGAGTAGCCATAGCAACAAACTCCAAAATAGGATTTTAAAGTTGAATCACCTACTGACTAATTGGCCCCTACTGCTGGTGGTAGATAAAATACAAATAGCCCTTGGGATGATGCAATAGTGCAATTGATAAAATCTTCACTAGTGGGAAATGTGGTAAGATGTCTGCAGCTGGTGATATGTCAGGGGTCTGAGGTATGAGGAAGTGATTCTTATAAATATTATGGAATTAATATCTGTTGCTGGGTGCTCTTGATCTTTTGGAAAAAATAATAAAGGTAATTACCAATCTAAGGCCTACGTGGAAGCTTAAAAAGAGGTGCTTATTTTGTTTTTGTTTTTGTTTTTTTAGATTTTATTTATTTGAGAGAGAGAGACAGAGATAGTGAGAGAGAGAGAGCACAAGTGGGGAGGAGAGGGAGAAGCAGGCTCCCCACAGAGCAGGGAGCCCAATGCGGGACTCGATCCCAGGATCCTGGGATCATGACCTGAGCTGAAGGCAGATGCTTAACTGACTGAGCCACCCAGGTGCCCAAGAGGTGCTTATTTTGCATAGCATGAGTGAAGAATACAGAGTGTCAGGACCAGGACTTGGGGTAGGTGAATTCCCAAGAAGAGTTGATTCTGAATCCCAGTAAGTCCCTACTTCAAGGTCAAGGCTCTAATTTGGAAGAAATGGGACCTGAAGACTGCAACCATATCTAGATTGAAGCCCTTGAGAACCTTGAGGTTCCAGATGTGTCCTCAATCATGAGATCTGCTGAAGTAGCTCACTCCTCTCTGTTTAATGGAAATGCTCTATGTTTTTCCTTGTAGACAATGAAAATAATTCTGCCTTGCAAGACATCAAGCTCCCCAGACAGAATCAAAGGCTACTGGGCTTCTGCCCAAAAGACCAATAACTAATTCAGCCAGGGACGTGCTGTATCTGCTAAGGGAATAAAAAAGGACCACACACCATAGGAGACACAGGACTTACCTAACATGCATTGGCAGTCATGAGTTCAGCATGCAACTGCATCCTAAGGATGATGCAGTAAGAATAGGAATACAAATCTAGATAAGGGAGAGTTTATCAAATTAGGAGGACAAAGATGAGTATATCTTTACATAGAATCTTAGAAGATGTGGCTATAAAACCTGTTTTAGAAGATTCTTGGAATCTTGTACAAAACGATTAAATGAACCAAAAATGTAAGCACTTCCAGGAAGGATAGATAGCAGAGGAAAAGCATCAAAACACTTAGGAAACTGCCATGCTAGCATAGTTTTATTACATATGACTGACAAATCCCCCAGGGGGCTATCTTCCATGGGAGATCACAAAGCATACAGTGTTTACTAAAAAATAAAGACCTCTCTGGTGGCGTCACACCATAATCATTGGGAGGTTTCATGACCTCTTCAGGTCAGGATGACTGAAGGAGGTGGGCTGTCTGTAGCACAAGGCATGAGGGAATGCTGAAATAATACGAGTGCAGAGCTTAACTGTAGGAAGCAAATGGACACAATTATCCTAATGAGCATCAAATTCTGAGTGACAGCCAGAGGTTTCTGACCCGGAGAAAAGTAGAGAGATGGTTAGTAAAACATGGTATACATAAGGGCAAGAGAGATGAGCAGCCAAGAACAGTAATGTTTCATGTATACAATGAAGATGAAATAAAAAAGAAGCATTTTTTTTTTAAGGTTTTGACATATAAGGAGTTTAAAAGTTGTTACTCATCCTCACAAGAAAAAAAAAAAAAAAAACACCTGAAAATCAACGGTTTAGCCCCATCAGAGAACTGAAGTCACTGGGCAAATCACCAGCCCCCAAACTCAAGATACAGGCAAATATGGGGGCACCTGGGTGGCTCAGTTGGTTAAGCCACCACCTTCAGCTCAAGTCATGATCCCGGGGTCCTGGGATCCAGCCCCATGTTGGGCTCCGTGCTCAGCAGGGGAACCTGCTTTTCCCCCTCCCTCTGCTTATGCTCTCTCTCTCTCACTCACTCTCTCCTTCAAATAAATAAATAAAATCACACACACAAAAAAAGATACAGGCAAATACAGAGACTCAGAGCTGAGACTAGCTATCCAGGAGCAGAAACGGCTGCAGCAAACAACTGGTAAGAACTCTTAAATGATAATTTTGATGAATTGCTGAAGGCTGAGTGTGAATTACCTCCGGAACTCCTGGAGATACAATGTTGAGGAGGTGCCCACATTTCATAGGTTTTATCTCCAGGATATCCATCAGGATTTCATGGTAAAGATCAAAGAAAAACCGGCTCCTTTTCTGGGTCGGGGGAGAGAAACAGTAACCATTTGAAATACATGTAGAGCTTTCTCTGTAACAAAGGACCCTCCTTTCTGCAAACTACTCTGAGTCTCATTCGGCCAGAGTTAAGGGTCATGAGACAACTCCACCCTGCCCCTTTACATTCTTACATAAGGGGAGAGGGAAAAAGGCTAAGAAAAGCTTCTGAAGGTCAGAGCCCAGGGAGTCAGGACCATTGAGAATGTGAGATTCAATTTTGAATTCTGATAGAATGCTTTTCTCCCAGCAGTTTACCACCATATCAAAAGGGCTCCAGTATATAACAGTGGATTACAGCTAAGAGAGTAGCAAGACACAGATCCTATTTAAGAAGGAATTTTTAAGAAAAATATGAGTTTCTTTTTTTTAGAGAGACAGAGAGGGAGAAGCAGACTCCCCGCTAAGCCGGGAGCCGAAGCTGGGCTCGATCCCAGGACCCTGAGACCATGACCTGAGCCAAAGGCACATGCTTAATTGACTGAGCCACCCAGGTGCCCCCCCCAAAAAAAAAATTCTTAAGAAAATCCAAGGATGACTGGAAAAAATACAAAAACAGGGAAACTAGGGGAAACCGAAGCCTCTGGCACCAAGAACTAAAACAAACATTAAACATAGCACAACTCCTAGCCAGTCTGACATAAAACCTGACACTAAAAGCCTAATTATCACAGATCCTCTTGCTTGATACCTCACATCCAGTTTTTAACAAAAATGATAAGGGCTGCCAGAGGCAAGAGAAAAACAGTCTGAAGGAAAAACAAACATCATAACCAGACTCAAATATCATATGTATTTTGAATAATTAGATATGAAATCTAAAATAATTATGATTAATATCTTAATGGCCCTAATAGAAAAAAAAATAGACAACATGCAAGAACAAATGGATGATGTAACCAGTGATCCAAGTACATAGAGAACACGAAGTGGGAGATATATATATATATATTCCACCTACTTATACTTTACTTTCAAACTGCAGAAGGCCAAAGACAATGAATGAGAAAGTCTTGAAAGGAGTCAGAAAAATGGATGAGAGAGGAAAGTATTTAAAGTGTTGAAAGAAAAAACAAACAGCTAGATCTGCATACAGGGAAACTATGTTTCAAAAGTAGACAGAAACACTTCCTCAGACAAACAAAAACTGAGGAAATTTGTTGCCAATAGACGTGCCTGTAAAGAAATGTTAAAATAAGTTCTTCACAGAGAAGGAGGATGATCTAGGTCATGAACTGGATCCACATAAAGAAAAGACCATCAGAGTAGAATACATAAATGTCATATAAAATATTTTAGTTGTCTTATTCTTAGTTGATCTAATAGATGAAAAATAATCGTAGCGAAGTATTGGGTGATTAGAGCATATGGATAAGTGGAATGACTGACAGCGATGTCATAAGGAATAGGAGGAAGGACTGGGAATATTTTGTTACATGGAATCTGTAATAAACAGGAAGTGGTTTGATTCATTTGAAAGTGCATTTAGATTAGTCATACAAGTGTATTGAAAAGTCTAAGCAATTACTATTTCTTTTAAGAAACACATTTGTTGTGCAAGGAAAGAAGAGAAAACTGAATCCTATAAAATGCTCCATTAAAAGCAGATATACATAAAATGAATATTATTCAACCTGGAAAAGGAAGGAAATTCTGCACATTCTGTGGTGTGGATGAGCCTTGGAGACATTATACGAAGTGAAAGAAGCCAGTCACAAAGAGACAAGTGCTGCATGACCCCACTTCTATCAGGTATCCAGAGTTGTCAAATCCGTAGAGACAGAGAGTAGAATGGTGGGTGCCAGGGTCTGAGGGGAAGGGAGATTGTGGAGCTATTATTTAATAGGTACAAGGTTTCAGTTTTGCAAGATGAGTTTTAGAGATGGATGGTGGTGCTGGTTACACAATGATGTGAATATACTTAATACCACTAAACTATACCCTTAAGAATGGTTAAGATAGGGGGGGTGCCTGGGTGGCTCAGTCGGCTAAGTGTCTGATTCATGCTTTTGGTTCAGGTCATGATCTCAGGGTCGTGAGATCAATCCCCCACTTCAGACTCTGCTTGAGATTCTCTGCCCCGACCCCTCCTCGCCATTCACACATGCTTGCTTTCTCTCACTCTCTAAAATAAATAAACAAAATCTTTTTTTAAATAAAGAAAATGTAAAAAAAGAATGGTTAAGATGGCAAATGATATGTTATGTGTATTATAACACAATTAAAAATAAGCAGATAAGGAGAGAAAGAGAAATTTTTTTTTTAAGATTTTTTTTTATTTATTTATTTGAGAGAGAGAATGAGAGAGAGCACATGAGAAGGGGGAGGGTCAGAGGGAGAAGCAGACTCCCTGCCGAGCAGGGAGCCCGATGCGGGACTCGATCCCGGGACTCCAGGATCATGACCTGAGCCGAAGGCAGTCGCTTAACCAACTGAGCCACCCAGGCGCCCCGAGAAAGAGAAATTTAAAAAAGAATCAAAAACAGCTTCAGCAAATAGACAACAGATATAAACACGGTAGATATCAATCCAACTTAGTAATAATTTGAATGTGAATGTTGAAATGCACCAATTAAAAGACACAGATTGTCAGAGTGTATTAAACACAAGACAACTTTACACTGCCTACAAGAAATCCATTTTGAATATAAACATCTAGATATGAAAAGTAAAAGGATAGAGACAGACCTTACTAATTCTAATAAAATAAAGCTGGAATTAACGATGTTATCAAATTTGTGAGCATGGAGTTTTTCATAACAGTCCTTTATTATCCTTTTGACAACCATGTTATCAGTAGTAATGCCTTCACATATTAATAGTTCATTCTTTCTATTTCTGACCAGGGAGTGCTCTGTTTTTCTGGATGTATAGTAGATCCTGCCATAATGCATTATATGTTTTCCTAAAACTTACCCTGTTATGCAAAATTGTGCAACCAAATCCACATTGTTTATGAAATAAATGGTGTTAGGTTCTCTTACTCAAAAAAAAAAAGACAAAAATGAATCATGGACACATTAAAACCATAGGAATCTAATACAATTTTTTAAAAGCTTACGCATGTTAAATACACAATTTTGTGCATGTCAGATGTTTACTACATAAGTACTATAACAAATATGCTCTTTTCCTTGAAAAAATACCTAATGCTTGCTAGTGGGAGTGGGCATCGAAATTATTACAGCTTGTGAGTTACTCCCTCAGTTACTGTGGCTGAGGTAGGGTAATTTGACATCAGATGGAAAGTTTTAAAACCAAGCAAGGAAGAAGGTAGGTCGTGACACACAATGCGAACTTAGTTAGCAGTCCTGAATTTTTACACTCATCTCAATTTTTCTTCCTTGCTTCTACTGGTTTTGGTCTTAGCTTTTTTTTTTCTAAAACAATTTCTTCAGGTGGAATCTGAATTAATTGATTTGAGCTGTCTTCTTTTGAATTACATATTTGATGCTATAATTTTTTCCCCCAAATGCTGCCTTAGCAGCATTCCACACATTATGGTAATTTTTGAAAAAAATTTCATTCAATTAAAAATTATTATTCTAATTATTCTATTCTATTGATTCTATCTATTCGAATTCTATTCTAATTATTTAATTATTTCTAATTTACCTTTCATTTCTTCTTTAAGCCAGCATTATTTACAAGTGTCCTATTTAGTTTTGAACATTTAGAGGTTTTACAGATAACTTTCTATTACTAAGTTTCAGTTTAAATTAATTGTGATTAATAGCTAAATGTATTTAAATTTAAATTTACCTAAATGTATTTAAATTTATTGATATTTGATTTATGGCACAGGATTTGGTTTATATTACTAAATATCTCATATTTATACATATTGAAAAATTATATTATGCTAGTTTTAGTGGAATGATTTATGTCAATTACATCAAATATGTCTTTTGTCTCTGTAACCCATTGATTATTGGGAAATTGTTATTGAAATCACCAGTTATACTTACATATATTTCTAGTTATTTTTTTAGTTTTTTGTCTCATACATTTTGATATTTTGGTACACAAACTATATCTTCTTAATGAATTGATTCATCTGCATCATGAAATGTCCTTCTTTATTCCTGATGATTTTCTGTGCCCCTGAACGTATGTTTTTAATATTATTATAGCCATCCCTGATTTATTTATTATGTTAAAATATACATACTATATAATTTACAATTTTAACCATTTTTTTGAAGATTTTATTTATTTATTTGACAGAGAGAGACATAGCGAGAGAGGGAACACAAGCCGGGGGAGGGGCAGAGGGAGAAGCAGGCTTCCCACTGAGCAGGGAGCCTGATGCAGGGCTCAATCTCAGGACCCTGGGATCATGACCTGAGCCAAAGGCAGACACTCAACTGACTGAGCCACCCAGGCACCCCTAACCATTTTTTTTTCTTTTTTTTTTTTATTCTTATGTTAATCCCCATACATTACATCATTAGTTTTAGATGAAGTGTTCCATGATTCATTGTTTGTGTATAACACCCAGTGCTCCATGCAGAACGTGCCCTCCTCAATACCCACCACCAGGCTAACCCATCTTCCCACCCCCCCTCCCCTCTAGAACCCTGTTTGTTTTTCAGAGTCCATCGTCTCTCATGGTTCGTCCACCCCTCCGATTTCCCCCGCTTCATTCTTCCCCTCCCGCTACCTTCTTCGTCTTCTTTTTTTTTTCTTAACATATATTGCATTA
>NW_028068154.1:0-7965 GCF_054177405.1 Leptonychotes weddellii
TATTTATTTGAGAGAGAGAGAGAGCACAAGCAGGAGGGGCAGAGGGAGAGAGAATCTCAAGCAGACTCCTTGCTGAGCTCAGAGCCCAACACTGGGCTCGATCCCACAACCCTGTGAGCAAGACCTGAGGGGAAAACAAGACACAGTCACTCAACCGACTGAGCCACCCAGGCACCCCAAACTCCTATTTTTTCTTGAAACAATCATGAAGGTGAACTGTAGATCATGGTCATAGTTGAGTTGAACATTTGAGAGAAAAACAGAACAAGGCTTTTACTGCTATATCAATGCACATTTCACTCAGATTTTTAATTGTTAAATTATCTATCAGAATCTCTAACTAGTTTTTGTACTTCTAAGGGCAGGGATCATGTAAATGCATGCCAAAACGTGTCTGCTTAATGAGTGAAAATCTTTGCATGAGATCCATCCTATTTTTTTTTTTTCCAACAGTTTTTACTGGTGACTAGAGCTCCAAAAGCCTCTGCGAGGGGTAGCGGACATCTCCCTTCACAGCTGAGAAAACTAGCATTTAGAGGGATTGAGTGACTTGCCTTGTGTCATGCAGCTGACACATGGCAGACATACTTTTCACTGTTGCCCGCTAGACCACAATCCCCTCTTTCATGGATAAGCATCACAGGCCGATTGGTTTTGGTTTCCTATTCAGGACTCTGGAACAGATACTAACTAATGTGGCTGTGGGCAAGAATTCAGACTGAGAATTGACAAACTGTATTCAGCAACGTGGCTATTAACCATGCATGAGCTGGTATTTAATAAGACACAGGCCAGGGCACCTGGGTGGCTCAGATGGTTAAGCGTCTGCCTTTGGCTCAGGTCATGATCCCAGGGTCCTGGGATCGAGTCCCACGTCGGGCTCCCAGCTCAGCGGGGAGTCTGCTTCTCCCTCTGACCCTCTCCCCTCTCATGCTGTTTCTCTCTCTCTCGCTCTCTAAAAAATAAATAAAATCTTAAAAAATAAAAATAAAAAAAAATAAGACATAGGCCAGCCATTCTGCCTGTGATAAATTGCAGTTTATCTAAACACCCTTGAAACAGTATATTCAGGAGATCCGAGAGACTGTCTTGCACAGGTAACCAGAGTTTTTCCTGAGAAACCTTAACTAATCCTGTTACCTGAGTAAGTTACAGGACCTTTCCTATGACAAGCTCCTCCCTTTGATTTAAGGAGAGAGATAACTGGCATTGGATGAGAGGTGAGGTACAGAGATGAGCTTACGGGTCAGCCTCAGATGAGATAATGAAATAAAACATATAGACAGTGTTTTTTTGTATCAGGTGCCATTCTGAGTGCTTTATGTACGTGAACACACGTAATCTGCTTAACTCCATAAATGTATAACAGAATCCCCATCTTACTTCTGCAGAACTTGGAGAATCAGAGAGAAGTGATTGGCTCCACATTAAAAAGCTAAGAAGTGGCAAAGCCAGGATCTGATCCCAGAGCAGATAGAGCTGACTCCAAAACAAACAGAAAAACATCCTGAGGCTTTAAACTATATTCCTACTCTCTGAGATTGGATGAAAGGAACAGACCAGGTCACAGTATTTTGCTGGATTCTGCCACATTCTGTAAGAGAGTTACTTTGGATGAAGCTAAATCTCTAGGAACTCTGTTGTAAATGATGGAAAGAGGGTGAGCCATGGCATGTCTTGTCACAGCTCAATGTCTTTCATATAGGAATTACGTTAAGTCTGGTGTCGTTCATTGCCCTGGGAGAACATGCTCCACACTTGGTAGAAACTCATGCATGGAGAGGTGGTGTGCACGGTAGTTAAGGACAGAGACTCCCGCTGCATCCAATCCCCATCCTCTCTCTAGGTGTATGACCATGCAGACCAATTAACTTCCCTCGAGTTCAGCTTACTCATCGTCAGATGGTAGAGATAATGTGCCACTCCTTTTAAATCATTATGAAAATTAAATGATTTATAAAAAGAAAAAAAAAATATATATATATATACAGCAGTCCTTCAGATATCTGTGTATCACTCTTATGTCTCCCTGTGCCTTCTCTTCACCAAGTTAAATATCCCCAGGTCCATCACCTGGAACTGTTTCTAGATCATTCAGCATGCTGGTTGATCTCCTCTGGACATGGTCCAGATGGCCAATGGCCCTCTTCAAGTTTAGCAACTAGAGCTGAACAATTCCTTAAGCAAAAATTTATGCATCCCCCTGTCTCTGCTGGCTGCCCTGTGTGGTAGAGTGATAGACAAGCCGTACTCACTGCCCTTACGTGTAAGAGTAAAGTTTTGGTGACTTTGAATGTGAGGTTTCATGAGATTTCACTTCAGCCTCTGAGAAAGAAAACTGATTGCTTTTCTCTCCTTCAACTACTTCCTTCCATGATCAAAAAGTAGAAATTCTGGGGCACCTGGGTGCCTCAGTCGGTTAAGTGTCTGCCTTAGGCTCAGGTCATGATCTCAGGGTCCTGGGATCCAGTCTTTCATCAGGCTCCATGCTCAGCAGGGAGTCTACTCTTCCCTCTCCTTTTGCCCCTCCCCCCCACTCGTGCTTTCTCTCTCTCTCTCTCAAATAAATAAAAATAAAAATAAATCTTAAAAAAGATGTAGAAATTCTGTCTGCCATCATAATGAAGTACTTGGATACCCAATTAGTCCAAACCCAGTGATGGTTTTCAAGATTAAGAAAAAATATTTTAAAGTTGCTTTTCCATATGGCTCTCATTCATGGTAATCCTCTCTTCTGAATAAATTTGCATTTTCTCAGATTGTAGGAGCTGCAGGTGGACCTGGACTCTCTGGCTTTAAAAGAAGCAATGTTGGCCTTATTCCTTAAATCATCAAGCAGAGAAGTAGGGTGGGTCTATAAAAAGGAGGCTTGAAAAATGGGATTCTAGACTTTACACTCATTAAACCAGCTAAAGGGTGATCTAGTGTGGCTCAGGGGATGGGAGGACTTATTGAGGGTGGGTCCAAAACCTTAGTTAATCAGTGGATTGTGCAGTGGATCAGTTTACCTTCTGTATGCAAAATCCTGGGCCCTGGGTTGGGTGAACGGCTGGTAGGGAGGGATGATACCCTTACATGGGATCCTGGACCAAACAGAGCAGGTGACCTCAGTTTCCACCCTGGGAAACTGAGGTGATGGTGGAAAAGTGAATAAGTCTAAAGAGGTAGAAAGACTATTTTGAGTGATAGGAAAGGATTTTTGAGACTATGGAGTCTCAGGTTTCTAATATTCATCCAGTTAGGACTGTCAAATAAAATACAGGACACCCCAAAAAATTTGAATTTGAGATGAACATATATTTGATGAATATATTTGAATAAGTATTTCCCAAATATTGAATGGGAAATACTTAAAACAAACAAACAAAAATCATTGGTTACATGAAATTCAAGTTTAACTGGTGGTATATATATTTTATTTGCCACACCTGGCAACCCTAATTTCAGGGGAAGTACACAATGTAGTAGACATCGTGGCTCTGAGCTCTCATGAATGCGTAAGTGTCAAATAACTGCCTTTTCTATAAAATTGAGAGTTAAAGTGATGTAATCAGATGGACATAAATGAGGATAACATACCTTAAGGCATGTTAACATTTAAAGATTTGACCACTTTACGGGTAATCTAGAAAAGAGACAGGTAGACAGACAGACATGAGCATGGTTTTCTGTGTTTGTCTGAATTCTCAAAAGCAATTCCTAAACAAGGAATTGAGACAAGCGATTTATTTGGAAGGTGACCCTGGAAACATCGGTAGGAGAGAAGTGATAGCAGGTAGAGGAGAAAGCCGATGCAGGTGCTAATGAGCAAGAGCTCTGTGTGGGCTGCAGTCAGTCCTGTTGGAACCTGTGGGAAGCAGCATCAAAGATGCCTCAAACCCAGAGTCCATCCATAAATGAGTGGATAAGGAAGATGTGGTTTTTGTGCACGCACACATGCACACACACACCCATATACACACACAGGAATATTATTCGGTCATAAAAAAGAAGGAAATCTTGTAATTTGCAACAACATAGATGGATCTAGAGGGTATAATGTACGCAAGTACTATATGATTTCACTCATATGTGGAATTTAAGAAACAAAACAAACAAAAACAGGCAAACAGACAAAAAAATCAGACTCTTAACTACAGAGAACAAACTGGTGGTTGCCAGAGGGGAGGTGGGTGGAATGGGAAATGGGGACTGCCAGTTCGCTGGTACCCAGTGAGAGAAAGCCCCATGTGGAAGGTGATAGGTACTTACATTAGGACGCCTTCAGAGGTCCGGGATGATATTTGCTGAAGAGACGTAGGTTGAGCATTCACAGAAGCTGCCACAATATGTCTATCAATCAATATATAGAAATAGAGATCAAACCTATGATAAATTTTATGTTATATTTAGATACATATTCAGACCATATCTGAGCAGATTCCAGTTGTTTGTAATATTGGTTCATCTTTGTACAATTTAGTCTGACCTCACTGACCCTGCGGGAAACCCCACACTTGTAAGTCTCCATATGTCCCCTATGGGCTCATGTGCTCCAAATTCTCTCCACAGTTAGTCCCGGGACCAGCAGCCACCATGCATGGCCTTGCCCTACAGCATCTCTGCCCACCAAAGCCAACTCATTCCTCTCCAGTCTTCGCATTTCTGTGCTACTGTTGTGTATCTCATCGAACACCCAGGAGTCCGGCTTCAATCCATTTGTTGTTAATGGGTCTTACCCTGATAACTTTACTGTAAGGAAGTCACAGTCAGGGGAAAGTGGCTGATATATGAGATTATGGAAAAGACCAAAGAGGGGACTATTTTAAAATTCCAATAAGAAGTCCAAAAAGTAGATTAGTGATCCATCAAGAAATTGATATAATTTAAAGCTCTTGGGTTAATTTCTGCCACCACACATTTTGTGAGTTTAGTAACTGCATCCCTATAATTCAGCTCTCAGAGAAAGTCTGTAATAGACTATTAATGAAAGGGGCCGAGTCATACCCCAAAGGTTTCACCCCATGAAACCCCACAGTGTCTGTGGAGAATTACCTTTCACAGATGCATGTGGGGCTCCAGGGGCTCACAACCTCTATCATTAGAGCTACCAAGATGGTTTTATAGAGGTGATATTTTTAATTGGAAAGGGAAACATTTACTACCTGTAAGAAACAGCTAATAGTACCATGCCAAATAAAATGGATTCCTTCTTTTAAACCTCTCTGCCTTTGATTCCTTGGCCGCTACCAATGGGGAGGGATTTGGTGCTGTTTTCTGGGTGGGAAGGGTCTGGTCCACGCACAGTAACTGCTGGTGAAGCAACATGCTCACAGAGCAGAGCCCGAAGAGGGAGAATACTCTACTTCTGAGCCGTGCCCGTGACTGGGATGTGCTTGCTGCCACCTAGGCTGTGCGGGTGTTAAGTCAGGGAATGCCCGCTAGGTCTAGGTGCTGAGAGCCTTGTGAGACTCTGTGTGTTGCTACTGTGTCTGGTTTTTCTAACCTGAAGAAGGCCTCTCTAGGGACACGGTCCAATTCTTATCCTCTGTATCTTCTAGTTGAGGGTTAGCGGCTCCGGCCAATATAAGTGCAGGACACCTCCAAAATCGGAAGTTCAGATTAACAAGAATACACACACATTTACAGAATAATATAACACCCACACAATACACATGTATGTATATATACATATCACACATATGTACAAACCCACATCGTGTTTTTGTTTGCTCGTGTTTTAGTGTAAGTATGCTCCATGAAACACTGGGGACACTGAAAAAGAAAATTGTTGTTTACCTGGAATTCAGATTTTCCTGGTGTTTTATATTTCATCTCACAACAATGTTCTCTCCCCTGCTTGCCAGGGCTGGGATCACCTGCTCGGCCCAGCGCCCTCACCGCAGTCTTGGCCTGAATGCCGCTCCAGGTGGAGACAGAACACTCCTTCATGGCTATGTTAAGTGGGCACTGCTGAAGACATCTACGGAGGTCAGGCCCCGGTCGCACCACTGTGTTGACCTCCTTCCAGAACATTCCGAAACATTAGAAGACCCTGAGGAACAGACTGGTCCACCAGGCCACACTAATCCCTTATCATGCCCTCGCTCATGCTCGGAGTGGACAGAGGCTTCAGCTCCCTTCCAGTCTGGCCCTTCACAAACTTGAAGGGACATTCCAAGGTCTGAGTACATTTTCCCGAATCTCTTACCAGCACAAATATCTCCCCCAGCATAATGTTAATTCTATTACGCTTTACTCAGTTTCCAGGTCCTCCTTAATATGTCACTCCCATACCTCTTCTGCTGAGGATGCTTGCTGAGCTCCACGTATGCGCTCTTTCATTAGCTTCCCTTGTCTCCTGTCCTTTTATTACTCCTATTTGTTCTGAATTTAAGGGGGAGTCTTAATTATCATCATAGTGCTCAGAGTCATTGCCCTTGCCAGAAAGAATAAAAAAAAATCACTTGTCCACTGCCCCTTTAGATGTCAAGACTTTTTACTGTGGGATATTATCTCAAATTATTACCAGAAATCTTTGCATGTAGGGGACTTTGCATTTGCAGAGTTACATAATTGACAGTCAGTAAATTATCCAGATCAGAGTTGGGAACATAAGAATGGTAGGATTCTCCTCATTTACTATGTGTTCTGTAGAACAAAATGTAAAGTGTAAATAGAATTTTTCTTTTTTCTGTCATCCAGGTGTTTGGATACCTGTATGACTTGTCCTTCACACCCTTTCTAAATTTATGTATTTTATTTATTTATTTATTTATTTTAAAAAATATGGAACACTTCACGAATTTATGTGTCATCCGTTTTTTTTTTTTTAAAGATTTTATTTATTTATTCGACAGACAGAGTGAGAGGGTACAAGCAGGGAGGAGTAGTAGAGGGAGAGAGAGAAGCAGGCCTCCTGCTGAGCAGGGAGCCCGATGCGAGGCTCGATCCTAGGACCCTGAGATCATGCCCTGAGCCGAAGGCAGACGCTTAACCATCTGAGCCACCGAGGCACCCTTATGTGTCATCCTTACACAGGAGCTATGCTAATCTTCTCTGTATCATTTCAATTTTAGTATCTGTGCTGCCAAAGCGAGCACTCACACCCTTTTTTAAATTTAAAAATTTTTAAATTTTTATTTATTTATTTGTTATTTGTTTGCTTGTTTGTTTATTTAAGTAGGTTCCATGCCCAGTGTGGAGCCCAAAGCAGGGCTTGAACTCACCACCCTGAGATCAAGACCTGAGCTGAGATCAAGGGTCAGACACTTAACTGTCTGAGCCACCCAAGTGCCCCCACCCCCCCCTTTTTTTTTTAAATGAATGATTGGAAATAACCAAATGATTCCCTGACAATTTTACTTCACACCATGAATTCATATGGTATTGATTAAGTGTAGCTCAGAAATTGTAGCAAAATTTGAGGTGCAATACAGGGATTCATTTGCCTGAGATTAAGATTATTCTTCAAAGATGGATAGTTTGGTTACCAAGTTGTTTACCTACATCCCAGGCACAGAGCTCAACTACATTTCCCAGCATCCTTTGCAGTTAGGCTAGGACATGTGATGGGTCATCTGATATGAGTGGTCAGAGGAATGTGGGCAGTGGGGACATTTCCAGGTCCACCCCATAATGCCCTCCTATGTTGACCTCTGCTATCTTTCCCATCCACAGCTGCATGGATAGGACTCTGGGAATCGAGGTTGGAGCAAGCACAAGATAAAAAGACTGAGTCTCTGCTAAAGGGGTTTCCTAGGACAATCTCTTGACCTGGAATACTCACATTGAACTACATTATGAGCATGAAATAAACTTTTATTGAATAAAGGCTTTAATTTTTTTAAGAGCAGCTAGCTCTCAAAACTAATGGGAGACATTTATTCATTCATCCAGTAAGCCAGTAAGTAGTTCTTGAGATATATGCTGAGTACCCCCATATGGCAGAGACTCTGTAAGTCATATACTTTGGTAAGTGAAACA
>NW_028068155.1:0-385 GCF_054177405.1 Leptonychotes weddellii
CAGTGAGCTCCCGCACTGCTCCTCCCGGGGGAGGAAGGAGAGTCTTCTGGGATCTGCCACTTGTTGGGTCCTTCCTGGAAGAGCAGTGGCCCAACTGTGCCATGGATCATGGTTTATGGCAACCCCGAGCTGAGAGCCTACTCCTCTGCTCTGTCTCTGCCCCCGGCTTCCCTGCTCTGATACCTGCAAGCTCTGCTGCACTCAGGCGCCCCCGGTCTTTCTGTGACCCCAAGGGTCCTGAGACCACACTGTCCCAGTGAGGGTTCCACCCCCCTGTTTAGCCACTGGATTAACGTCCCTCAGCAGAGCTGACTTCTAAAAGTTCCGATTTTGTGCTCTGCTGCTCTATCACTTGCCAGTAGTGGCTGATGGAGGCCCCCTCCCC
>NW_028068156.1:0-385 GCF_054177405.1 Leptonychotes weddellii
GCCTGGGTGGCTCAGTTGGTTAAGCGACTGCCTTCGGCTCAGGTCATGATCCTGGAGTCCCGGGATCGAGTCCCGCATCGGGCTCCCTGCTCGGCGGGGAGCCTGCTTCTCCCTCTGACCCTCCCCCCTCTCATGTGCTCTCTCTCTCTCATTCTCTCTGTCTCAAATAAATAAATAAAATCTTTAAAAAAAAAAAAAAGAATACCACTCCCTACAAAATGGCTCATAGCACAAAACTTCCTACAGATAGGTCAGTGACACTTGAAATTATTTTTCATTATCTTTGATTAAACATACATTTATAAGGTCATGATTTTTTAAATTCAAGTCTTTAGACAGCACGTTTATGCCTACATTGGAACAGATAACTCTCATAGCAACTTAG
>NW_028068157.1:0-385 GCF_054177405.1 Leptonychotes weddellii
CTGGGTGGCTCAGTTGGTTAAGCGACTGCCTTCGGCTCAGGTCATGATCCTGGAGTCCCGGGATCGAGTCCCACATCGGGCTCCCTGCTCGGCAGGGAGCCTGCTTCTCCCTCTGACCCTCCCCCCTCTCATGTGCTCTCTGTCTCTCTCATTCTCTCTGTCTCAAATAAATAAATAAAATCTTTAAAAAAAAAAAAAAGAGTTGCATGCTCCTCTGACTGAGCCAGCCAGGCACCCCCAGGGTTTATGCAAATAAATTAATACATTACACTGTGGGTCATCATGGGAGATGATGAGCTCTCTGTCACCAGAGGTTGGTGAGCAGGGGGTGGGTGCCCATTTGTCAAAGATGCTGCAGTGGGGACTCCTGCCCTGGCAGGGAGGT
>NW_028068158.1:0-385 GCF_054177405.1 Leptonychotes weddellii
ACTGGCTAGCTGCTGCTGTTGCTGCATGGAAGCCCGAATATTCACTGGCATCGGCTGTGTGTTCTTCAGCATATTAGTAAAGCGCTCATTTAGAGACATCTTGGTGGTGCTTTTTAGCACAACTTTCGCCGCTGACTGTGCAGCCATCTTCAAATCTGAGTAAGCAGTATCTCTCATAGGTGGACCAAAAAAAAAAAAAGAGAGAGAGAGAGACATGAGGTGGGAGAGGTTCTCCAAATGCTTCATAGAGTGCCATCGGGAGGTAGCAGGGCCCCAGGGATCAGGCAAAATTAAGAGAGCAGGTTAAGAGAAGACAGTTAGAAGCTCCCAGAATCTGGAGAGATTCCAGAAACAAGGCAGATGATGTATTATCAGAACCGTAGTA
>NW_028068159.1:0-385 GCF_054177405.1 Leptonychotes weddellii
ATTCTATAATATTTGATGCTATCTTCATTTGTTGGTTGTTGCCCCTGCCCTTGAATGTAAGCATTAGGAGGGCAGGCACGTCCTTGATTTTTTTTCTTCACTGTTTTAGTCTCCAGTGAATAACAAAGTGCCTAGTATACAGAAGGTGCTAATCAATAGTTGTTGACTGAAGTTCAGAGTGTTATCAAAAAAAAAAAAAGCATTAAACAAAGATTGGGGAAAACGCACCATCTTGCGTTAGAATTTGGGAACTATAGGAAATTGGTGTTTTCCCACACCTACCTTTCCGGACTTCACACATTTTCGGAAATGATCACATTTTACTTATATGAGAAAAAAATAAATCCGTTTGTGAGTGAAATAAGAAGCCATAAAAGTATTTAAG
>NW_028068160.1:0-385 GCF_054177405.1 Leptonychotes weddellii
CGCCAACGGCCGAGCGGCCGGTCCCCCTCCTCGCCGACTGCTGCTGGCTCGCCCATCCCACGGACCCTTCTCGTCCCGCTGTAAGCATCCACAGCCGTCCCTCAGTGGCCCCAGGGCGGAACGGCAGCCGCCGGCGCGCGGACGCCCAGGGCCGAGAGCCGCCCGACGGCCCTGCCGCCTCAGGGCCCCGTCCCCGCCGAGCTCCGGACACTCACTCCTGAGCGCGCTGATGAGTGACTTCCCGTCCTTGATGAGCTCCTTGATGAATTTGTTGGTCTTGTCCAGCTCCGCTTCGTGCGACTTGAGCGTCTCTCGGAAGTGCGGGCTGTCGAGGCAGCAGTCGCTGAATTCGAGCGCGGGGAGCCCCATAGTGCCCGCGTCGCCC
>NW_028068161.1:0-385 GCF_054177405.1 Leptonychotes weddellii
CTGGGTGGCTCAGTTGGTTAAGCGACTGCCTTCGGCTCAGGTCATGATCCTGGAGTCCCTGGATCGAGTCCCGCATCGGGCTCCCTGCTCGGCGGGGAGCCTGCTTCTCCCTCTGACCCTCCCCCCTCTCATGTGCTCTCTGTCTCTCTCATTCTCTCTGTCTCAAATAAATAAATAAAATCTTTAAAAAAAAAAAAAGGCTATTAATCTTAGAGACAGTCTGGCATGCAGCCAAGTCACTTTCTATCAAACGTTTGATACTTGAGTAGTAACGTTAACTGGTTCAAGCCATTAGGATGCTATTATTTAGTGCACCAGTAATGGGCCAAATGATTCTCAGTGTAATGCCTATTCCCAGGGAGATTCTTAAGAAGAATAGAGTTCA
>NW_028068162.1:0-385 GCF_054177405.1 Leptonychotes weddellii
AAGAAAAATTAAATACTTATTTAAGAAGATGCAGGAAAATCATTTGAAAAAAATAAATCAATAGCCATTCACTAAAAAAAACAAAACAAACAAACAAAAAAACTTTCAGCAATTCAGAATTAAAAGGAAACTTCAATCTAATTCATGGCATCTTCAGAAAAACATAGAGCCAACATTATACTTAATAGTTAAATATCCATTTTCACCACTTCTATTCAACAGTGTGTCAAAGGTCCTAGCCAGTGAAGTAAGGCAAGATAAATGAAGTCAGGCAAGATAGAGAAGTAAAAGACATACAGATTGGAAATGAAGAAGTAAAACAGTCTTTTTTTATAAATGACATGACTGTTTCCACAGAAAACCTTAAGGAATCTACAAAACATCT
>NW_028068163.1:0-385 GCF_054177405.1 Leptonychotes weddellii
TTCCGTCAGTCGGATGTTCTGTTCAGTTAGAAGCTTCATCTCCAGTTCGTGGTCTTTGATTCCTAGGACTAATCTTTGAGTTTCGGCTTCACGTGAATCAAGCTTTTCACTTCCGTTTTCTCTGGGAAGAGGCTGACTGGTTGTGACTTCCACATCATCACAGTCTTCTGTTGGAATGTGCTGGCTTTTGTCAGGCAACCGGGCTTTCATTTGTTCTATCGTGTCCTGCAAATGCTGAATCTCCTCGTCTTTCGCTGAAAGGAGCTGAGCGTGTTCAATATTCATCTGCTCCTGCCGGTATTGGAGCTGCTCCACTTTCTGCTTCTGCTCTTGTAAAGAATGAAGCAGTCCTATCTTCCCCTGCTGCTGGTTGTGAATGATCTTC
>NW_028068164.1:0-385 GCF_054177405.1 Leptonychotes weddellii
TGTAGATCTTCTAGGATGCTGGGTCTTGGGACACTGCCTCTCAGGAACCAGCCACCCTTCTGTGTGAAGCCCAACCAGGCTCTCAGCAGCGGACATCACTGGGTGCCAGCCACCCTGGACACCAAGCTCAGGGGAGCGGCCGCTGCCGACTGCAAATGCATTAGAGACGCCAAGTACGAATTCCCTAACTGAACCTAAATATGGAACCAATGGCATTAATAAACTGTTGCTTTAAGCCACTAAGTGTGGGGATGAGTTGTTACACAGCAAGGGACAGCTAGACTACCTTGTCATTCAACCACTTGCTATTTTTAGTATCTTACCACATGTATAAATCACTTAGAATCAATTTAATATTGCGGAACATGTCATTATACCATATGTT
>NW_028068165.1:0-7965 GCF_054177405.1 Leptonychotes weddellii
AACTGAAGTTTTCTTTTAAAATTAAATGTAAGAATATTGTGATATTTTGATATAATCATTCAGATTAGAACATCAAGATCTACTTTATCTTCTTATAACTACAGTGTTAGTTTTACATACTTAATAGGTAAGTCAGCATGATGCTTACTCACTTATACTTTCTTTTTGTGTGTGTGTTTTTTTTTTTTTTTTCTTAAAGATTTTATTTATTTATTTGAGAGAGAGAATGAGAGAGAGAGAGCATGAGAGCGGGGAGGGTCAGAGGGAGAAGCAGACTCCCTGCCGAGCAGGGAGCCCAATGCGGGACTCGATCCTGGCACTCCAGGATCATGACCTGAGCCGAAGGCAGACGCTTAACGACTGAGCCACCCAAGCGCCCCATCTTTTTGTGTTTTAAAATGCACTCAGTAGATAGACAAATAAGCATTTAATACTTAAAAAACTAAATGCTTTAACTTATTCAAGGGATGGACAGTCATACTAAAAGATACTGCTTTTTATTTTCTGATTGCTTCATATCTCATTAGTACTTATTCTGATGGGCTAGAAGGAATAACAAAACCTCAAATTGTTAATAATGCTCCAGGTTAGTTTTGGCAATAGGTCTAAAGAATAAAGGAATCAAATCTCTGACTCAACTAGGATTCCCTTTCAATTTCAATTATTCATGTTGCTTTTGATTTCAATTGATACTCTTCTGGAACTATAAAGAATGTTTTCACATGCTTACATTGGAAAGAGGGATTTGCCAATAACTGCTAAACATTAAGGAAGGAAATAAGAGGAAGAGCCAAATGCAATGGATTTATT
Source organism: Leptonychotes weddellii (assembly GCF_054177405.1). NCBI lineage: Eukaryota > Metazoa > Chordata > Mammalia > Carnivora > Phocidae > Leptonychotes > Leptonychotes weddellii. The sequence continues at coordinate 811 of NW_028068165.1, forward strand.
CCTTTGGCATATACTTGAGATTAGTTAGAATTTGGCCTAAGTGAATGAATGTCATAAAATATATACTTTAAATGGGCTTTTCCCTTCCATTGCTTCTACTAGACACAGACCTTCTTTATGTGGAGCTCCCAGTGTAAAAAGTCCATTGTCAAGTGCATGTATGTAGGTTCCTTTATCCATTTCAATTGCTATGGTTCCTGATATTTCACCAAAGTTTGTTACTGTCCACCAGATTCCTGAAAAATAAAATCAATATTTAAAATTTTTATTTTAGATTTGACACAAGGTTCTTATTTGTTGTTCTTGTTGTTATAACTTATTTTTTAAAACTTTTTATTTTGCAGTTATAAGAAATAATACAGAAAGATCGCCTATATCCTTTACTCACCTCTCCCAGTGGTAACATCTTACATAATTATAGTACAATGTCAAAATCAGGAAACTACCCTTTATACAAACTATGAGCCTTATTTAGATTTCATCAGTTTTACATAAACTCATTTGTATGTTTGTATGTATGTGTATAGATGTAGGTGACCACCACCCACAATCAAGATTACATTCTTTTCAAAATATAAAATAGCAGTGGATGTGAAGGCACAAAATGATGGAGAACAGTCTCTTTCATTCCCTCCCCAGCCATCCATGACTGCTTACCAGAGGCAATGACTATTATGCCGTTTCTTACGAATCCCTTCAGAAAGACTTTCTAGCACAGTATTCTTTTTTTTTTCCTTTTCAAGTTTTTATTTAAATTCCAGTTAGTTAACATACAGTGTAATACTAGTTTCAGGTATAGAATTTAGTGATTCATTACTTACATACAACACTCTGCTCATCACAAGTGCCGTCCTCAATACCTTTCACCCTTTTAACCCATCTCCCTGCCCACCTCCCATCCAGCAACCCTGTTTGTTCTCTATAGTTAAGAGTCTGTTTTCTGGTGTGTCTCTCTCTTTTTCCCTATGTCCATCTGTTTTGTTTCCTGAATTCCACATGAGTAAAATCATATGGTATTTGTTTTTCTCTAACTTATTTCACTTAGCATAATGCTCTCTAGCTCCATCACACTGCAAATGGCAAGATTTCATTCTTTTTTATGGTCTAGCACAGTATTCTTAACCATAATTTAAATTAGAAACAAAATGAGCAGAAACTATGTACTCTATTTACATGAACAGAAATGGGTTTCTTTTATTCATTTAATTCAAATATAATTAACATACAGTGTTATATTAGTTTCATATATACAATATAATGACTCAGGAATTCTATACATTTCTCGGTGCTCATCAAGGTAAGTGTACTCTTAATTCCCCTTCACCCAATTCACCTATCCGCCTACTCATGATGCACATTCAATACAAGCTCTATCAAAATATCAATAATTTTTCACAGAACTAGAATAACCCTAAAATTTGTATGGAACCACAAAAGATCCCAAATAGCCAAAGCAATCTTGAAAAAGAATAAAGCTGGAGGTATCACAATCCCAGATTTCAAGATATACTACAAAGCTGTAATAAAAACATAATGGTACTGGCATAAATACCGACATACAGATCAATGGAACAGAATAGAGTGTCTAGAAATAAACCCACACTTTTATGGTAAATTAATTTATGACAAAGAAGGCAAGAATATAAAATGAGGAAAAGACAATCTTCAACAAATGGTGCTGGGAAAAATGGACCACTTTCTTATGCCATATACAAAAATAAACTCAAAATAGATTAAAGACCTAAATGTGAAAACTGAACCCATAAGATTTCTACAAGAAAACATAGGCAGTATCCCTCCTGATTCTTTGACATCAGCCGAAGAAACATTCTTCTTAGATATGTCTCCTCTGGCAAAGGAAACAAAAGCAAAATTAAACTATTTGAGACTATACCAAAATAAAAAGCTTTTGTGCAGTGAAGGAAACCATCAACAAAACAAAAAGACAACCTACTGAATGGAAGAAGCTGGCTGCAAATGATATATCCAATAAGGGGTTAATATCCAAACTATATAAAGAACTTATACAACTCAACACCAAAAAAAACCCAAAAAATCCAATTAAAAAATGGATCGAGGAACTGAATAGAAATTTTTCCACATAAGACATACAGATGGCCAACAGACACAGAAAATGTTTAACATTATTAATCATCAGGGAAATGCAAATTAAAACCACAATGAGATATTTCCTTACACCTGTTAGAATGGCTAAAATAAAAAAAAAAGACAAGAAATAACAAGTGTTGGAGAAGATGTGGAGAAAAAGGAATCCTTGTGCCCTGCTGGTAGGAATGCAAATTGGTGCAGACACTGTGGAAAACAGTATGGCGTTTTCTCACAAAATTAAACACAGAATTACCACAAGATCCAGTAATTCCACTACTGGGTATTTACCCAAAGAAAATGAAAACACTAATTTGAATAGATAGATGCACATTCTATGTTTAAACTGCAAACTATGTTTACTGCATCAGTTTATTGCTGGGCTTTTTGTTCTGTTCTACTGATCTTTGTATTGTTTTTATGCTAATACCAAACTTTTGATTAGTCTATCTTTGTAATATCGTTTCAAATCAGGAAGTGTGGTACCTCCAGCCTAGTTCTTCTTTCTTAAGACTGCTAGCTATCTGGGCTTTTTTGTGGTTCCTTACAAATTTTAGGACTGTTTGTTATTTGTGAAAAATGCCACTGGAATTTTGATAGAAACTGCACTGAATCTGTAGATTGCTTCGAGGTAGTATGCGTATTTTAACAATTTAATTCTTCTGATCCATGAACATGGAATATCTTTCCATTTATATGTGTCTTCTTCAAATTCTTTTATCAGTGTCATCCTTTTCAATGTACAGGTCTTTCACATCCTTGGTTAAATTTAATCCTAGGTATTTTATTCTCTTTGGTACAACTGTAAATGGGATTATTTTTCTTAATTTCTCTTTTTGATACTTCAATATTAACATATAGAAGCAGAACAGATTTCTGTATGTTGATTTTATATCCTGAAACTTTACTGAATTCATTTATTCTAAGTTTTTTTGGTGGAGTCTTTAGGGTTTTCTATATATAAGATCATGTCATCTGCCAACAGTGACAGTTTCATTTCTTCCTGATTTGGATGCCTTTTCTTTCTTTCTTTCTTTCTGTATTTGCCTAAGTGCTTTGGCTAGGGCTGCCAATACTATGTTGAATAAAAGCAGCAAGAGTAGGTATCCTTGTCTAATTCCTGATTTTAGAGGAAAAACTTTCAGATTTTCACTGTTGATTATGAAACTAAATTGTATGTTAACTAAAGGAGAAATGTATCAGTCATTAATAAGATATTAGATGACATTAAGGAATTCTTGTTAATTTTGTTAGGTCTGATAATTATATACTCTTATGCATTAAAAGAGCGAGCAGGGCACCTGGGTGGCTCAGTAAGTTAAGCGTCTGCCTTCAGCTCAGGTCATGATCCCAGGGTCCTGGGATGTAGCCCCACATCAGGCTCCCTGCTCAGCGGGGATCTGCTTCTCCCTCTCCCTCCACCCCTCCTCCTGCCCACGCAATCTCTCTCTAAAATAAAATAAATCTTAAAATTCTCCAGAAAAAATTGTGCATAGGATATTATCTCAGAGTAAGAAAGTATGTAAGTGAAACAAGATTGGCAAAGTAACGATCATTACTAATGCTGGGGGTATGGGCACATGGGAAATTCATTATATTCTCCTCTCTACTGATGAATTAGTTTGAAAATTTCCATAAAACAAAGTTTTTAAAAATTGAGTCTATCACACTGCATAAGATTTCCTATTCATCTAAATAAGGAAGGCTTTTGGCGCGCCTGGGTGGCTCAGTCATTAAGCGTCTGCCTTCGGCTCAGGTCATGATCCCAGGGTCTTGGGATCGAGCCCCGCATCGGGCTCCCTGCTCTGCGGAAAGTCTGCTTCTCCCTCTCCCACTCCCCCTGCTTGTGTTCCCTCTCTCACTGTGTCTCTCTCTGTCAAATAAATAAATAAAATCTTAAAAAAAAAAAAGGCTTTTTATACCCAATAAAAAATTAGTAAAATTTCCACTTACATGAAGTTGGACTTTTACCTAATTTCATATATACAAATTAACTCAAAATGGATCAAACACCTAGATTTTAAAAGCTAAAACTATAAAACTTAGAAGAAAACATATGGTAGAAGCCTCACAATATTGTATTTGGCAATCATTTCTTGGATATGACACCAAAGGCACAAACAACAAAAGAAAAATCAAACAAATTGGACTCATCAAAATGAAAAACTTTTGGGCCACCTGGGGTTCAGTCGGTTATACATCTTACTCTTGATTTCAGCTCAGGTAATGATCTCAGGGTTGTGAGATGTAGCCCTGAGTCAGGCTCCATGGTAGGCCGTGGAGCCTGTGGAAGATTCTCTCTCCCTTTGCCCCTCCCCAGCCTCTGTCTCCCTCTCTAAAAAAAAACCAAAACAAAAAAACTTTTGTGCATCACAGGACATTATAAAGAGAGTAAAAAGATAACACAAAGAATGGCAGGAAATATTTGTGTATCACATATCTGATAAGGGATTAAGATCCAGAATATATAAAGAACTCTTAAAACTCAACAACAACAACAAAACAACCCATTTCACAAAATGGGCAAAGGACTTGAATAGGTATTTCTCCAAAGAAGATACACAAATGGCCAATGAGCACATGAAAATTGCTCAATATTGCAATTCATTGAGGAAATGCAAACTGAAACCATTATGAGATACCATTTCATACCCACTAGGATGGCTACTATCACAGAACCAGAAATAACAAATGTTGGTGAGGATATGCAGAAATCAAAACCCTTGTGCACTCTTCGTGGGAATGTAAAATGGTACAGCAACTATGCAAAACAGTTCTCATAAAATTAAAAATGGAATTACCATATGATCCAGCAATTCCACTTCCAGGTATATGCCCAAAAGAATTGAGAGCAAAGTCTTGAAGAGATATCTGTACACCCATATTCCTAGCAGAACATTCACAATAGGCAAAAAGTGGAAGTAACCCATGTGTTCTTTGAAAGATGAATGGATAAACAAAATGCAGTATATACACACAATGGATTATTATTCAGTCTTAAAATGAAGGAAATTCTGACACATGCTACAACATGGATGAACCTTGAAGACCTCACCTGATTTCAAAACATTATGAAGTGACAGTAATCAAGACAAATATATCAGCAGAACAACAGACAAATCAATGGAACCGAGTCCAAAATTATACCAACCCATATAAAGTCAATTGATTTTTGACAAAGATATGAAGGCAGTTTAATGGAGAAAGGAAAGTCTATTCAACAGTGGTGCTGGAACAAGTGGATATCAATATGAAAAAATTAAAAAAGAACCTTGACCCCTAATTCACACCAGACCAAAAATTAATTTCAGATCAACCATAGATCTAATGTAAATACTAAAACTGAAGCCTCTTAAAGAAAATGTGGAAAAATTTCTTTATGACCTTGGGGTTAAGCAACAATTTCTTAGACTGAAGATAAAAGGCAGCCTTAACAGAAAAAAAGTAATAAATAGGGTTTTATAAAAAACTAAAACCTTCTATATACATATATCAAATCGTTCTGCTGTACACCTAAAACTAATACTATATGTGAATTTTATTATAATTGAAAAAAAATTCTAACTTTTGCTTTCAGAAAAATACCATTTAAGCAAATTAAAAATCAAACCACAGAGTGGGAGGGAAGACTGATAAGAGAACTGTATTACTTCTTGGTGGGAGTATAAAATGGTGCAACCGCTTTAGAAAATTCTTGGTGGTTACTTATACAGTTAAATGTTCACTTATTCTTTGACACAGCAATTCCATCTCTACCTATCTATCCAAAATATTTAGAATTGTTGATTTGCTATTTAAAAAAAGGGTGAAATTTCCTAGAATATTCTTTATACCATTTCATATAAAATATAAAGGAGCCAAAATTTATGAAATTTCAAAATGCAACTGGCCAAGTTTTAAAAGAGAAAAAAATTGCTTTAAAGTATAGATGTGGAAAGGATCAGAAAGCAGGCTGGTTAAATGTGTTTGGGTCAGTTTATCTCTGGTACCATTTACAGGCTATCTTAATGCTCTATTCCGTTTCATTAAGATTTTCATTCATTTTGGGGTACCTGGGTGGCTCAGTCAGTTAAGCGTCTGCCTTCGGCTCAGGTCGTGATCCCGGAGTCTTGGGATTGAGCCCCGCATCAGGCTCCCTGCTCAGTGGGGAGCCTGCTTCTCCCTCTCCCACTCCCCCTGCTTGTGTTCCTATCTCGCTATATCACTCTGTCAAATAAATAAACTCTTTAAAAAAAAAAAAAAGGTTTTCATTCATTTCATAGTACACAAAATGATCATTTTTACTGTGAATTATTTTTACTGTTCCTTTAGACCAATACATATCACTGGCTTGTACAATTAAAATGCATACATGGTCAGGGGTGTCTGGGTGGCTCAGGTCATGATCCAAGGGTCCTGGGATCGAGCCCTGTATGAGTCTGCTTCTCCCTCTGCCCTTTCGCCTGCTAGTGCTCTCTCCCTCTCTCCCTCTCTCTCAAATAAATAAAATCTTTTAAAAAATGCATACATGTTCAAAGAAAATAATTAGTGAAAAATATTTAATTAAATAATATTTATCTCTATCAGGACTTTATTTTTTATTTTTTTTATTCTTATGTTAATCCCCATACATTACATCATTAGTTTTAGATGAAGTGTTCCATGATTCATTGTTTGTGCACAACACCCAGTGCTCCATGCAGAATGTGCCCTCCTCAATACCCACCACCAGGGTAACCCATCCTCCCACCCCCCTCCCCTCTAGAACCCTGTTTGTTTTTCAGAGTCCATCGTCTCTCATGGTTCGTCCACCCCTCCGATTTCCCCCGCTTCATTCTTCCCCTCCCGCTACCTTCTTCTTCTTCTTTTTTTTTCCTTAACATATATTGCATTATTTGTTTCAGAGGTACAGATCTGAGATTCAACAGTCTTGCACAATTCACAGCGCTTACCAGAGCACATACCCTCCCCAGGGTCTATCACCCAGTCACCCCATCCCTCCCACCCCACCCCCCACTCCAGCAACCCTCAGTTTGTTTTCTATCAGGACTTTAAAATTATGTTCAGAAT
>NW_028068166.1:0-385 GCF_054177405.1 Leptonychotes weddellii
GAGAAGTGAATCCAAGGCGATATTCCGGAGGACAGACGGTGGGGGAGGGGCCTCCGTCCACCACTTCTGGAAAGTGATAGAGCAGCGGAGCACAAAATTGGAACTTTTAGAAGTCGGCTCCACAGAGGGACGTCGCTCCAATGGCTAAGCGGGGGGTGGAACCTTCGCGGGACAGTGTGGTCTCAGGACCCTCAGGGTCACAGAAAGACCGGGGGTGCCTGAGAGCAGCAGAGCTCCCAGGTATCGGAGCAGGGAAGCTGGCTGCAGAGACGGAGCCGAGGAGTGGGCTCTCAGCTCGGGGTTGCCATAAATCGTGATCCGCAGCACAGTCGGGCCACTGTTCCTCCAGCAGGGACCCAACAAGCGGCAGATGCAGGGAGACTCC
>NW_028068167.1:0-385 GCF_054177405.1 Leptonychotes weddellii
CTTAGACATTGTATACGAGAAGGAGGGCAAGATGTCCCAAGCAACAAGGATGTGACATCCCTAGATTGGAATAGTGAAGGTACACTTCTAGCAACTGGTTCATACGATGGATTTGCCAGAATATGGACTAAAGATGGTAACCTTGCTAGCACCTTGGGGCAGCATAAGGGCCCTATATTTGCATTAAAGTGGAATAAGAAAGGAAATTTCATCCTAAGTGCTGGAGTGGACAAGACTACGATTATTTGGGATGCACATACCGGTGAAGCCAAGCAACAGTTTCCCTTTCATTCGGGTAAATCTTCACAATTTACATGAGAACTGGTGCTTCTGTTTTTCTAATTAAACTTTTAAAAGCATATAATTCATTTAAAATCTTGAAATA
>NW_028068168.1:0-385 GCF_054177405.1 Leptonychotes weddellii
AAAAATTTATTTATTTGAGAGAGAGAAGAGGGAGTGCATGTGCACATGAACAGGGGGAGGAGCAAAAGGGGGAGGGAGAGAGAATCTTAAGCAGACTCTGTGGTGAGTGCTTGATCCCACGACCCTGAGATCATGACCTGAGCCGAAATCAAGAGTTGGCCACTTAACGGACTGAGCCACCCAGGTGCCCCTCATCTCTTTTTTCTTATAGCTGGAAGTTTGTTCTCTGTCTTTATGAGTCTGTTTCTGTTTTGTTTGTTTTGTTTTTTACATTCTGCATATGAGTGAAATCGTATGGTATTTATCCTTCTCTGTCTGACTCACTTCACTTAGCATGATGCCCTCTCGCTCCATCCCTGTTGTCTGACTTGGAATCCTAGTGCTG
>NW_028068169.1:0-385 GCF_054177405.1 Leptonychotes weddellii
AAAATGAGGGTGTACTATTTCAGATAGCTTATAAACTGGGGAAAAGCGTGTATGCCCAAACTGCAAGATTAGATTTTTAGATACTGATTTATTTAGCCAAGAAGACAGACTCTGATAGGAAGTTAAGTGGCCACACAGCATAGGAGCAGAATTCCCTTTGGCCCCAAAATCTGGCATAGAGACTCTGGTGACACTGCAAGGTAGAGTCTGCTTGGGCCAGAGAAGCTTAATTGTTTCCTTAATAGACTATTTAAGGACACCTGGGTGGCTCAGTCCCTTCGGCTCAGGTCATGATCCCGGGGGTCCTGGGATGGAGCTCTGAGTCAGGCTCCCTGCTCAGCGGGGAGCCTGCTTCTCCCTCTCCCACTCCCCCTGCTTATGCTCT
>NW_028068170.1:0-385 GCF_054177405.1 Leptonychotes weddellii
GGGCGCCTGGGTGGCTCAGTTGGTTAAGCGACTGCCTTCGGCTCAGGTCATGGTCCTGGAGTCCCTGGATCGAGTCCCGCATCGGGCTCCCTGCTTGGCAGGGAGTCTGCTTCTCCCTCTGACCCTCCCCCCTCTCATGTGCTCTCTCTCATTCTCTCTCTCTCAAATAAATAAATAAAATCTTTAAAAAAAAAAAAAAAAAGAACGGGAGGCCTCCCCCACCCTGCCTTCCCAGCAGTGTGGGTCAGAGAGAGACCAAGCTGAGCTAGGTGGAGGCAGGAGGTGTGAGCCTTCCATGGTAGGGCCCAGACCAGCCCCACCCTCAGCTCTCCTTCTGTCCCAGCTGGGCCCAAGCTCCTGGTGAGTCAGGGATAGAGGATGCTTT
>NW_028068171.1:0-385 GCF_054177405.1 Leptonychotes weddellii
GCGCCTGGGTGGCTCAGTTGGTTAAGCGACTGCCTTCGGCTCAGGTCATGATCCTGGAGTCCCAGGATCGAGTCCCGCATCGGGCTCCCTGCTCAGCGGGGAGTCTGCTTCTCCCTCTGACCCTCCTCCCTCTCATGCTCTCTGTCTCTCATTCTCTCTCTCTCAAATAAATAAATAAAATCTTTAAAAAAAAAAAAAAAGAAGTATGTCATTTTGGGCGCCTGGGTGGCTCAGTCGTTAAGCGTCTGCCTTCGGCTCAGGTCATGATCCCAGGGTCCTGGGATCGAGTCCCACATCGGGCTCCCTGCTCAGCGGGAAGCCTGCTTCTCCCTCTCCCACTCCCCCTGCTTGTGTTCCTGCTCTCGCTGTCTCTCTCTCTGTCAAA
>NW_028068172.1:0-385 GCF_054177405.1 Leptonychotes weddellii
CTAAAGCCCCCATCGCTGGCTCCCAACTGCTGCTCCCCAGTCTCTTCCTATATAGACCTCCCCCCACATAAAAATGAGGAGAGATCTAGAAGGAGAACCAGCAGGGGCTGTGAGCAGCCCCCCATGGCTCTTATCTGCTGCTACTCTGCTCTTATATTCCCTCCCCCTCTGCCTTCTGTTAATGCTAACTCAAGGTCTTAAAATAGATTTTTTTCTTCTTTGCTAAGGCCTATAACACACTTCATCATTTTCTTCTCTTACGAGTTTTGATTTTCTCTGCCTAATGGGTTTTCTTATGTTTAAAGAAAAAGTCAGAATTGTGTGTGTGTGTGTGTTATATCTCATGTCTTTTTGGCATTTGGAACTCAGAGTACCAGGTAGACAG
>NW_028068173.1:0-385 GCF_054177405.1 Leptonychotes weddellii
GACACTACAGATAAAGGGCTGATATCCAAGATCTATAAAGAACTTCTCCAACTTAATACCCAAAAAAACAAATAATCAAGTCAAAAAGTGGGCAGAAGATATGAAAAGACACTTCTCTGAGGAAGACATACAAATGGCTAGCAGACACATGAAAAAATGTTCATCATCATTAGCCACCAGGGAAATTCAAATCAAAACCCCATTGAGATACCACCTTACACCATGTAGAATGGCAAAAATGGACAGGGAAAGAAACAACAAATGTTGGAGAGGTTGTGGAGAAAGGGAACCCTCTTACACTGTTGGTGGGAATGCAAGTTGGTACAGCCACTTTGGAAAACAGTGTGGAGGTGCCTCAAAAAATTAAAAATAAAGCTACCCTAAG
>NW_028068174.1:0-385 GCF_054177405.1 Leptonychotes weddellii
GTGGCTCAGTTGGTTAAGCGACTGCCTTCGGCTCAGGTCATGATCCTGGAGTCCCTGGATCGAGTCCCGCATTGGGCTCCCTGCTCGGCGGGGAGCCTGCTTCTCCCTCTGACCCTCCCCCCTCTCATGTGCTCTCTCTCTCTCATTCTCTCTGTCTCAAATAAATAAATAAAATCTTTAAAAAAAAAAAAAAAAAAAAAAAGGATTTCCAGTGACAGCATCCAACAAGGCTCAGTAAGAGAAAATTCCAGAAAGAGACCCGAGTGCATGGGACACTCAGCATAGGATTCAAGGGGGAAAATGGGACCATTTATCTGTTGGAAAAAGATAAAGCGGGACACGTGGTTCATACTCCAGAAAGCCCAAGGCACCGAGGGTCTCAGTA
>NW_028068175.1:0-385 GCF_054177405.1 Leptonychotes weddellii
GCCTGGGTGGCTCAGTTGGTTAAGTGACTGCCTTCAGCTCAGGTCATGATCCCAGGGTCCTGGGATCGAGTCCCGCATCGGGCTCCCTGCTCTGCAGGGAGCCTGCTTCTCCCTCTCCCACTCCCCCTGCTTGTGTTCCCTCTCTCGCTGTGTCTCTCTCTGTCAAATAAATAAATAAAATCTTTAAAAAAAAAAAAAGAACAGCTGTCCTGGGGCGCCTGGGTGGCTCAGTCGTTGAGCGTCTGCCTTCGGCTCGGGTCATGGTCCCGGGGCCCTGGGATCGAGCCCCGCATCGGGCTCCCTGCTCGGCGGGAAGCCTGCTTCTCCCTCTCCCACTCCCCCTGCTTGTGTTCCCTCTCTCGCTGTGTCTCTTTCTGTCAAATAA
>NW_028068176.1:0-7965 GCF_054177405.1 Leptonychotes weddellii
AGGGAATGATCCCAATCTTTTGGTACCGGTTGAGACCTGATTTATGACCTAGGATGTGATCTATTCTGGAGAATGTTCCATGGGCACTAGAGAAGAATGTGTATTCCGTTGCTTTGGGGTGGAATGTTCTGAAAATGTCTGTGAAGTGCCTATGAAAGAATTCTAAGAGACAAACCTAAGCCAAGATATTCTTTTAATCACTTGGAGACTTCCCGGTTGAAACTGGCCCACACACTGCCTTCCACCTGCCTTCCACCTGCAGCTGTCTTCCTGCCAAGTTTCTTTAGTGCACACACTATTGAAAATGACTTAGTTCTAATCATCGTATTCTCTCATCTATCCCAAAGCAGGTTGGTGATTTTTTCCCCCCTTTTACATCTTCCAATTCCATCAGTGTGGAAAGACATCTTATCTTATGCTAGATGCAGCTAAACAGATCCATTCATTTTAATCCCAGACTTTGCCACATCTAAGCTGTCTTTGAGGGACTCTCTATAATCATGTCTTTGTTCTTATCATTCTTGGGCAAATCACATTTCCAAAACTGGCCAGCTCTTCAACCCTGTCATATTCCGTACACCAAATTCTGTTTCTCTTCTCTGCTTTGTTATTTAGATAAGGTTTCTATCCCACACATCTGAAGCAAAGTTGAAAGCCTACTGTGTAGGTGGCAGTTTCCAACAGAACAGAAACCTCATTTCACCTGAATACTCATTCAGTATTTTATCGGAATGTTATTGTTCAAGTTCAAGTGAATTTGAATGACTGCTGTACAAATATATTAAGGGCTGCCTAGCAAAGAACATTGCCATTAAAATATATTTGCATAATTTTAATGCCTTACAAAATTATATTCCCTTTGGACATGAATTCATGAAATTTTTATTCCTCCTCTATATGTTCATTTCAAAATAGCCCTAATATGAGCTAATGACCTTGAGAAATGTACACAGATTAAAATAAAATTATAACATTTCAGCATTTTAAGCAACTTAAATTTAAGTAATCTGACTACTTTTTTAAGAATAGATCCCCTCTGCAAAAATTTTATACATTGCTTTTAAAAGGACAGTAGAAGCACATAGCTAACTTGTTAAACTCTGAACTGTTGCAGTCCAAACAAGATGATTATTGATTTATGGATAAATAATATGGTTATCATGCTCACACTCAACAGAAAAAAAGACTTATTTCTGTTTGGATTCAAATTGGGAAATAATTCTTCTTACCAAAATTACTCCTCACCACAACAATAAATGTAACACAGTGGGACACGATAGTTTGGGATACCATGGACTCCATTTGGATACCAGTGACAGGAGAACTATACCCACAGAGAAGGCTTTTCCAGGTTAACCTAAGGGGGAGCCAGTATTTTTCAAAGAGCTTTACAGGGTGCAAACTTCTCTAGAAATTACTTCATAATGGCTGTCCTTAAAATGAATCTTGGGCAAATTCATAAGTAGAAGCTGAGGATAAGGCTTTAGTAATAATATAAAAGTAATAATAAACATTTATTGCACATTTACCAAGTACCCAGAGCTGTGTGTGGTGCTTTGCATTTATCATCTCATTTAATATCTGCAACAACTCTTAGGGGTAGTAAGATGAAAAAGTAGGTCAAATGAAAAAATGGAGGCACAGTGACTTTCAAATTTCCCCAAAGTTACATAATCAGTAAGTGTCAGAGCTGGGATTTAAACTCAGGCATGTGTGACCCAGAGCCTTGGGTCATTGGCCATTATGTTATTCCACGATGTGGGATGTGACATCCCACGACAGCCTTACATAGTATAAGAGTAGAATGGGACCCAGAAGAGGATCATCATAGAACAGGAAAGAGGACCACAGACAAGACCAGAAGAGAGGCTATATGTGTGGTGGATTAAGGTTAGCCACGAATTCTTCGCCTCTCCTCCTTTAAGAGGTAGAGTTATTTTCCCTCTTCTTCAGTCTGGGCTGGTGTGTGACTTATTTTGACTGAAAGACTGTGGCAAAAGTCATGGTCTGGAACTTTTGGGCCCAAACCTTGAAACCACTGGGAGCTTCCTCTTTCCTTCTCTGGGAAGCTGGGTGCCATGCTTAAAAATCTTGGTTGGGCCAGACTGATGGTTCTCAATCTGGGGGCAAATTTGCCTCAGGACATTTGGCAATGTCTGGAGATATATTTGACTGTCACAATGTGGGGAAGGGTATTGAGTGGTATCGATTGGGCCATTGGTATCAAGTGGGCAGAGCCCAGGGAGCACAGAACAGAACCTGGCAGCAAAAAACATGGTTCAGCCCAAAATGTCAGTAGCACAGAAGCCAAGAAACCCTGGCATAGACTACAAATGATAACAGCATGAACATGGGGAGAGAGACCACATGGAGCACCACTGAGGCATCTTTCAGGGGAAGACTTACTGGCCCTTCTTCCTGCCCAGCCATGGTGCTGGTTAAACGCAGCTGAAAGAGTGAATGGCCTCAGTGGATACAACTTGGAGAACCACCCAGCAGAACCCTGACCAGATCCCCATACTACAGAACTGTGGGACATAGCCCATCAAAGCCACGAAGTGTGGGGCTAGTTTTTTACACAGCAGTAGACAATGTAAACGCTACCCTTTCAGCCATCTGTGGATGTATTCATTCATTTGTTAAGAGGGTTTACATTTGCAACTGTCCAATACCTCCAGACTGTGACATACTCACATGCTTAAATTAGTACCATCATTCAAGTTTATACATTTTTTTTTAAAGATTTTATTTATTTATTTGACAGAGAGAGAAACACAGCGAGAGAGGGAACACAAGCAGGGGGAGTGGGAGAGGGAGAGGGAGAAGCAGGCTTCCCGCCAAGCAGGGAGCCCGACGCGGGGCTTGATCCCAGGACCCCGGGATCATGACCTGAACTGAAGGCAGACGCTTAACAACTGAGCCACCCAGGCGCCCCAAGTTTATACATTTTATAGTACCCTCCTGAATTTGGGCTCGTTCATCCCCATTAAAACGTTTATTTTCTGTGTGACGTCCCAAGTGATGCCATTACTCTGATGACCTTGTTGGTTAAAATGTCTTGTTTTTCTCAAATATGGTGTTCCTGACACCTATCTGTCCCATTTTTCTATTTGAGTAGTTGGTTTCTCAACTTAGGTGCGACCCCTAACATTTAGTTCTTTAAAATTCCATGTTGTGTCTGCATTTGTGGTGAGCATAACTTGTCGAATCATTATGTGATACACCTGAAACTAATGTTGTGTGTCAACTATATTCAAATAAAAAAACCCTTTTAAATAATAAATAAATTCCATGTTGTTTTATTCATCTATCATTCCAAACTGTCAGTTTCCTTTTTTTTTCATTTGAAAATATTTTTTTGTATCTCAGAGACTCTTGTCATTTGAAAATTTGATAAGCCTTCCTTCAATTTGGTATAAAACTCCTGAAGAGTTGTCTGAAGGGCTGCAGACAATCCTCTGTATCATGCTCTTAAAAATGCCTGTTTCCTGGACAGACATTTTGGAATATACTCTGTGGCAGGCACATACACAGTGGAAAGTTACAATAAACGGAGAACGTTGCGGGCACACGTGCCTCCGTTTGGAGAAATGAGTTGTAAGGGTAAAGTTTTAGAAGGATGCTGTCCTCTTGTGAATTGATCCAAAATAAACAAATGAGCATCAAGTCATTCATATGAGACTGTTAGGATGATGTTCAGTTGTTAAAACCACAGGTGTGTAGCATGCTTTAGTTTATTATGATTACTTGGGTCATAATGAAACCATCCCATTTAAAGTTGAGTCCCATCACAGTCTCAGTTAACTCATGTAAATTCTATTGTACTTGCTTGGCCTATGAAGACAAAGGAGAGTTTTTTTTTTTTTTTTTAAGATTTTATTTATTTATTTGACAGAGAGAGAGACAGCGAGAGCAGGAACACAAGCAGGGGGAGTGGGAGAGGGAGAAGCAGGCTTCCCGCGGAGCAGGGACCCCTATACGGGGCTCGATCCTAGGACCCTGGGATCATGACCTGAGCCGAAGGCAGATGCTTAACGACTGAGCCACCCAGGCGCCCGACAAAGGAGAGATTTAAATAGAGATGGTTCCCTCTACTATTCCACTGACTGAGTGCATAACCAACAGCAACTGTGGCATGGGGACAAAGATCTGCTGTCCCCTGATGCCTTGTGCTTCTGAAAGCAGAGACTTCTTGCCTCTCTGGGTGGTGATGACATTTACAGATACACATTTTTAATATACTTCTGCCCCTAAATACAAGACAACTACTTTTTATACTTTATATATGACATTTTAACTGGAAAAAAAAAGTTTCCAAAGCAGGAGGTGAGATGCTGTGTTCAACCTCAATGAAAGGGACTTCCCCCAACCTGGGGTTTTCTTCAGCATTTTCAAGGGCAATTTGGACCATCTTCCTTTTTTTTTTATGTTACACTATATTCTGACACAAGGTTGTTACCCTACCACACAGTGTATCTGCTCTGCAATTCTGGTTATTCAACCACCTTGGTAGTGATTTATTGATTCAGTCAGTGAACTAGCATTTTTTTTTAAGTTTTATTTAAGTAATCTCTACACCCAAAGTGGGGCTCGAACTCATGACCCCAAGATCAGGAGCCACACAGTCCTCCATCTAAGCCAGCCAGGCACCCCTGAGCCAGCATTTTTTAATATCTGCTGTATGCTCCTTCAGGGTAATATAGCTTCAAGGAACTCAGTTTTCTCATATGAAATCCCATGTTGCACACTAGCTTAATTGATTTGGAGAATAAGGAGGAGGATTTGTGCCCAACCTCTGGGGAGACTGCTAAGTAAGAGGTTGTTGTACATTTTTCTGCTGCACTGGACTGAAATCGCTCCCAGATATGGCCATGCTGCTCTTGTTGTCAGGCTGCGAGTATTCACCTCCTCCTCCTCTTTGTCTTCTTTCACTTCAACATCTATGAAGTTCTCAAGTATAAATTTAAGCAGGAAATATGTCAAATACACAAACAAGAATGGGAATAACGTCATGGACACACATATATCCACTACTTGATTTTACACTTTATCATTTTGGCACATTTTCTTCAGAATATATTTTTAAGGAAATAACAATGGAAATGATTGGAATCCTCCCCTTGCCCGTAGAGGTAAACATGATCTCAAAATCGGTGACTACCCTTTATATCCATGATTTTATATTTTCACTACATATATATCCCAAAACTATACAGGATGTTTCCTTTTTTAATGCGAACATGACATGATTCAGTATGCTATTTCATTTTTTGGCCACTCAACATCGTCTTGACGTTTACCCCTTGTGCATATTTGTTTTGTTAATCCATTTTAACCAAATGGAATTTCATTGACTAAAAAAATGGAATCATTTATGTATTTATCCTTCTATGGACTTTCTGGGTTGTTGTCAAGACTTCAATATTACAAACATCTTTGTACATGCCTCCTTGAGCATTTAGAAAGGGCTTCTCCAGCAGACATACTTGTTACATCATAGGCACACACAGCTTCCCCTTGATACAGTATGTGGTCTTCCACATGGTTGTACCAATTTACATGAGCAGTTGGCACATCACAAATCCATTTATATCACAATTACATCAGCAGTAGTGCTAAGTTATACTTTACCACATTTCTCCTTCAGTTGGTCTTAGTAGTTAATGTTGCCTTCTGTGGTCAGTGGGAAGCATCATCTCCTTGTTTAATTTGCATTTCCCTGAATACTAGTGCTGTTGAGCATCTTTTCATACACTAGTTAGACATTCAGTTCAGGTCTCCTCCTCTGAATTGCCTGTTCATTTTTAAATTCTTTTATTGATTTGTTAAGTGTTCTTTATATAGTCTGGATATGGATTGTATTAGTCATTGTTCTTACCTGCAGGCAGAAAAACATACTCTAGCCAGTTGAAGCAGAAAAGTTATCTAGTGAAAGGATATTGGGCAGTTAATCAGATCTCTAGAAGGACAGAGGTCAGACTTGGAATATCTATGGTTCACCCAAGTCACACTGCAGGATTGTCACAGGAAAAGCCTCACTGCTGCATAGCTGGGCCCAGACACTCTGTGTGTGTCATTAATGAACCTTAAGACCAAAGGCTGAAAAATTGCTTGCTGTCCTCTACAGCTGGGACTTTGTTCCTAATCAGAGTATTGTCCTGTGCATCTGATCATTGACACCCAGGCCCCTTGCCTTTGCCCTACCTGGTTTCTGCCTTGGAGAAGCAGCACTCACATAAGGAGAAATTTGCCAAATATCAGGAAGGGCAAGCCAAACAAGGCAGGCCTGGTTAATGTCAATTTTGCTAATTATTTGTTGCCTATATGTAGTAAAAATATCAATTTCTTATCAGTGGCTCATCTTTTAACTCTGCTTTATTATGGTTTTTGGTGTGTAGTAGTTTTATATTTTGATTCAGCTCTATCAACTCTTTCCTTTATGTTTTATGCTTCATGTGACTTATTTACGACATCTTTCTCTGTGTGAATGTTTTTCTAGACTTTTTTTCCAAAAACTGAAGTTTTGTTGTTCACATTTGTATCTTTATTCTACCTGGAATTGACTTTCATGTTTCATGGGAGAAAGAGACTGGATCTTTTCTCCTAATATTTAACCCATGTCTTGGTACCATTTATTGCACAGCCCCTGATTTTCTCACTGATTTATGCTGTTATCTGTCCCATATACCAATATTCTCTATTTACATAGGTTTCTGTTTGGATGTTACATTGTGTTCTATTCATCTGCATGGCTATTTTTGCATACTACTGCAGGGTTTTAATTACTAGAGCTTTATAATAGGTCAATGTCTTGCAGAGTGAATGTCACTTTTTATTATTTTTCTTGTTTTGGTTATTCTTGGTCGCTCCATATAAATTTTCTTAATATAGCAACCCATGATGTGATTTTAGTTGCAACTGTATTAAATGCATTAACTTATAACATTTTTTATTTTGTAAATTACATCTTTTTATTACTAAATTTTCTAATTGGTTTTTGCTTCTGCAACAGGAAGTCATTGATTTTGGCATATTAACTTGTATCAGATAAGCTTGCCAAATCTTTTATTAATTCTGTTCATCATTAGATTCTGTGGGGGTATTTCTATAAATGCAATTATTTTTCTTCAAATAAAATCTGTTTCATGTTTTTTTTCCACCTTATACTATTTGTTTATGATGTCTTAATGGATTGATTTTGACCATAAGGGTGGTAGAGAGAAGTAGCAATAGTGGCTATCCTTGCCTTGTTCCTCCAAGGGAATGCTTCCAACATTTCACAAGAAAGCACAATGCTTGGTGGAAGTTCTTGGTGGTTACCCTTTATCAGATGAAGCATGTTCTACTCTGTTATCAAGAGTAGATGTTGATGAACAGACATTTTTCCAAAGAAGACATCCAAATGGCCAACAGACACATGAAAAAGTGCTCAACATTGCTTGGCAACAGGGAAATCCAAATCAAAACCTCAATGAGGTACCACCTCACACCAGTCAGAATGGCTAAAATTAACAAGTCAGGAAATGACAGATGTTGGTGGGCATGCGGAGAAAGGGGAACCCTCCTACACTGTTGGTGGGAATGCAAGCTGATGCAGCCACTCTGGAAAATAGTATGGAAGTTCCTCAAAAAGTTGAAAATAGAGCTACCATACGATCCGGCAATTGCACTACTGGGTATTTACCCCAAAGATACAAATGTAGGGATCCGAAGGGGTACGTGCACACCCCGAAGTTTATAGCAGCAATGTCCACAATAGCCAAAGTGTGGAAAGAGCCAAGATGTCCATCAACAGATGAATGGATAAAGAAGAGGTGGTATATATATATACAATGGAATATTATGCAGCCATCAAAAGGAATGAGATCTTGCCATTTGCAATGACGTGGATGGAACTGGAGGGTATTATGCTGAGCGAAATAAGTCAAACAGAGAAAGACATGTATCATATGACCTCACTGATAC
>NW_028068177.1:0-385 GCF_054177405.1 Leptonychotes weddellii
GCAAGGAGAGCCACACTCCCTCTGAAAATTCTAAAGGAGAATCTTTCCTTCCTCATTCCAGCCTCTGGTGGCTCCAGTTCTTTGGCTTGTGGCAGAATAATCTAATCTTCATATGGCTTTCTTGCCCGCGTGTCTCTCTTTATGTCCTTTCTCTTGTGAGGACACCAGTCATTAGATTTAGGGCCCACTCTAAATCCAGGAGGATGTCACTTTGAGATCCTTAACTGAGCCTATCCAAATAAGGTCCTATTCACAGGTACCAGGGGATAGGACTTTCTATATCTTTGGGAAGGGGAGACACTATCAAACCTACTACAGAAGGTGAAATATCAGTAGTTTAAAAAAACTCTGGCCCATGGGGTACCTGGCTGGCTCAGTCGTTAAG
>NW_028068178.1:0-385 GCF_054177405.1 Leptonychotes weddellii
TCATTTTAAAAGCATTATTCCACATATATATATATATATATATATAATACATATTTTGGGGTGGCTCAGTTGGTTGGGCATCTGCCTTTGACTCAGGTCATGATCCCAGTGCCCTGGGATCGAGCCCCCACATAGGCCTCCCTGCTCAGCAGACAGTCTGCTTCTCTCTCCCCCTGCTCTTGTGTGCTCTCTCTCTCTCTTTCCCCCTCTCAAATAAATAAATAAAATTACTATTTTTGACATTATATATATAAAAAATTTGAGCACCCAGGTAAATTAGGAAGGCCATCATAAATATACCAGTCTAGATTTGCTAGTTACCTTTATTTATTTCAAGTACATTTCTATTTATTTACTTCCTCACTTATTTACTATTTATTATTTA
>NW_028068179.1:0-385 GCF_054177405.1 Leptonychotes weddellii
GATCACTGACCGCGTTCATCCCCGGGACGTACTCGCTCCGTAACTGCAAGCGGCACCTCCCGCCCCTTCACCCCTTCTGTCCACCCTCCACCCCTCCCCGCTGTGCGTTTATGGGTCTGATTCTGCTCTTTGTGCGATTATTCACTTGCTTTGTGTGTTAGATTCCACATACAAGTGAAATCCTGTGGTATTCGTCCTGCTCTGTGTGACTTAGTTCCCGGAGCGGGACGCAGTCTCGGGCTCCCCGTGTTGTTGCCGACGGCAAAATTCCAGTCTTTTTTATGGCTGAATAATATCCCATTGTGTACACACCACATCTTTATCAGTTCATCAGTCGATGGACATTTGGGCTGCTTCCATGTCTTGGCTATTGTAAATAGTGCTG
>NW_028068180.1:0-385 GCF_054177405.1 Leptonychotes weddellii
GGCGCCTGGGTGGCTCAGTTGGTTAAGCAACTGCCTTCGGCTCAGGTCATGATCCTGGAGTCCCGGGATCGAGTCCCGCATCGGGCTCCCTGTTCGGCGGGGAGTCTGCTTCTCCCTCTGATCCTCCTCCTCTCATGCTCTCTGTCTCCCATTCTCTCT
Organism: Leptonychotes weddellii; assembly: GCF_054177405.1. Taxonomy (NCBI): domain Eukaryota; kingdom Metazoa; phylum Chordata; class Mammalia; order Carnivora; family Phocidae; genus Leptonychotes; species Leptonychotes weddellii. The sequence goes on from NW_028068180.1 coordinate 160, forward strand.
CTCAGATAAATAAATAAAAAAATCTTTAAAAAAAAAAAATTAAAAATAGAGCTACCCTATGACCCAGCAATTGCACTCCTGGGTATTTACACCAAAGACACAGATGTAGTGAAAAGAAGGGTCATATGCACCCCAATGTTCATAGCAGCAATGTCCGCAATAGCCAAACTGTGGAAAGAGCCGTGATGCCCTTCAACAGATGAATGGATAAAGACGATGTGGTCCA
>NW_028068181.1:0-385 GCF_054177405.1 Leptonychotes weddellii
ACCCCCCATCCTGCAGAGCACTAATCAGCCCATCAGGGTGATTCCCATCCTGCTCGAAGCCCAGGTACTCCATGGACACCATTCAGGAAGTGTCCATTGTTTGAACTGTTTCTTCCAGCACCTCGATTTCCAGGGCGGTGACTTTTTCAGTGAGGACTGCAGTGGTCCCTTTCTCACATCTGTACCGGCCAAACCTAGTCCCCTTCTTGTTGGGCACTGAGTACGGGCGGAGGAAGTCCAGCTTGCTCTTGCTGATGACACAGAGATCAATGTTACTTCCAGATCCCAGGTCGTTGAAGATGCCAGCTGCAATGGCTTCACTCACCAGCTTCTTGGCTTCCTCCTCCTCCATATCTGGCCTAAACTTATCTTCAAACACAGCCAT
>NW_028068182.1:0-385 GCF_054177405.1 Leptonychotes weddellii
TTAAGCGACTGCCTTCGGCTCGGGTCATGATCCTGGAGTCCCAGGATCGAGTCCCGCGTTGGGCTCCCTGCTCGGCGAGGAGCCTGCTTCTCCCTCTGACCCTCCCCCCTCTCATGTGCTCTCTCTCATTCTCGCTCTCTCAAATGAATAAATAAATCTTTAAAAAATAAAAAATAAATAAATCTTTAAAAAAAATGTGATGTAAAAAAACAAAACGTTCTTAACTGATAAGATATGAATTAGATTCTAAATGCATTCTCTGTCATGTAAGACATGGAGAGAAAAAAGAAAGAAAATTCTTAAGTTTACCCTTGGCAATAGGAGTTTATATAATTTCAACAATCTCTTATCTAGGCATTTAACAGCATTATAAATTCAAAATGTG
>NW_028068183.1:0-385 GCF_054177405.1 Leptonychotes weddellii
AGGAGACTCCCCGGAGGAGGTGGCATGTACATGGAATGAGAAGGAGGTAGTAGCCAGGTGGCTAGGCAGCAGGGAAGTGTGTGCCCATGAGGGGGTGGGGGGGATGCATGGGAAGGCCTTGACCCTCAGGACTCCCTCAGCCTCCACCCCCAGCTTGGATTTTACCGAGAGCGCAGGGGTGAGCCACTGAAGCATTTCCAACAAGTGACAATCCGTTTGCGTTTGGAGAAGTTCCTTGGAGAAGCCTGGAGACGTGGGGGGTAGGGAGGCTGTTGGAGTCACCCCTCAGTAGATGCGAGTCCCTCAGCGGGGCTGGGGGAGCTGGCAGAGGGAGGAGAGAGGAGTACCAGCTGCAGGCAGCTCAGGAGGCTGGGCACCCCAGCCC
>NW_028068184.1:0-385 GCF_054177405.1 Leptonychotes weddellii
TGGGTGGCTCAGTTGGTTAAGCGACTGCCTTCGGCTCAGGTCATGATCCTGGAGTCCCGGGATCGAGTCCCGCATCGGGCTCCCTGCTCAGCGGGGAGCCTGCTTCTCCCTCTGACCCTCCCCCCTCTCATGCTCTCTCTCTCTCTCTCTCTCATTCTCTCTCTCAAATAAATAAATAAAATCTTTAAAAAAAAAAAAAGAAAGAAAGAAAACCTGTCCTCAGCTTCTAAGCTATCACTACCACAACAGTGTCCCTGATTTTTCTAACCCACATGTCTCCCTCCCTCCAATCTGATGTCACTTTCTTTATAGTTTCTTATGGCACTTCACTCAGACGTGTCCACCTGTCAGTCATTTATCATCTCCTACTAGAGGGGAAGCTCAA
>NW_028068185.1:0-385 GCF_054177405.1 Leptonychotes weddellii
TGGGTGGCTCAGTCATTAAGTGTCTGCCTTCGGCTCAGGTCATGATCCCAGGGTCCTGGGATCGAGCCCCGCATCGGGCTCCCTGCTCCGCGGGAAGCCTGCTTCTCTCTCTCCCACTCCCCCTGCTTGTGTTCCCTCTCGTGCTGTCTCTCTCTCTCTCTCTGTCAAATAAATAAATAAAATCTTAAAAAAAAAAAAATCATCCGATTCCTATTTTACTAATTCTGTCGAATCTCGCACCTGCTGGCCTCTCTGCTCCCCTTCTGTCTTTGTGGTTTACAGCTTTTCTGTTCTATTACTGTCATTTTAGTAGTTTCAGGAAGGAAGAAGATAAATGTGTGTCAATATACCATGTTTAACAGGAAATTCATACTCTCTTCTAGCT
>NW_028068186.1:0-7965 GCF_054177405.1 Leptonychotes weddellii
ATATTAGCTGTCCTTAAGCTAGCTTGTGCTGACATATCCCTCAATATTATCACCATGGTGATATCAAATATGGCATTCCTGGTTCTTCCACTGCTGGTCATTTTTTTCTCCTATATGTTCATCCTCTACACCATCATGAGAATGAACTCAGCCACAGGGAGACGCAAAGCCTTTTCCACCTGCTCAGCGCATCTGACTGTGGTGATCATATTTTATGGTACCATCTTCTTCATGTATACCAAGCCCAAGTCTCAAGAATTGCCTGGGGAAGACAAGTTTCAAACTTCAGACAAACTCATTTCCCTCTTTTATGGGGTAGTGACCCCCATGCTAAATCCTATAATCTATAGCTTGAGGAATAAGGATGTAAAAGCTGCTGTAAAATATCTTCTGAACCGAAAACCTATTCAGTAAGTATTTCCTATACAGAAAATGCAGGTCTTTGTGTAATAGGCATGAAGATGGACTCATAGGTCAATTAATAAAAACCTTATTTGGAGAAACTATGGTTAAGGAGAGATATTTTTATTCTTCCCCTTCCCTAGTCCTACTCAGCTAGAATTTCTGACAACTGTAGTTCACTTTCAACTCGGTTTCCAAAATGTCCTGATTAAGAGCTCACAAGCATGGCGAATCCATTAGAATCTCATCCTTGGTGATATCTAAAATGAGTGTTTCTGGTGTCCTGTGTGGAAACATAATAGAAAACAATCACGCATAGCTTTGGAAATAGGCAAGAGTACAAAATCTGCCATTTCACAAACTACCTCAATGATATTGGATAGACTATTCTTTGTAAGCAATAATTACCTTACTTGTAATAAGGAAATAAATAAAACCCGGTTTCAGTGTCATTTAAAGTTTCAATAAATTGGAGAAAGCATCTAGCATAGTGCTACTTCACAATGTCCTAGAATTTCAGAATTGAAGCTAAGACTCCAGATTGAGGGCTAAAAGTTAGTACTGAGCACCTCTTTTACCGTAAGCTAATAATTTTGAGAGCTAAAATCTCCTAAAAGTCACTCTGTTAATATAAATCATACTGTCTTTGCCTTTCCCCCTATACCTATATAAAGAGAAGCTCAGGCCCAGGGAAGAACTATTCAAGGGACTTTTCTACCTTATGGGGAGTGCACAGTGGGTGGTGGGAGACGTTTCTCTGTAGTCCCTGAGGAAGAATGGAAAATTGTTTTTTCCAACTCAAGTTAAGTGAGGGGGTGCTGTCAAAGAGCCCTTTAAGGTCTTGGATTCCTACAAAGAGAGCCTGGCTTCTGGCCTGATGAGTGGAGGCCTGCAGAGTTCTCGGGGCTGCAGGCTGGCAGAGGAGTTAGTCTAGAAGGGGAGGAAGGTGAGTATTCTCTGCCAAATAAAACAGAAACGTTTCAAACCTGCCTGAGATGTTCTTACAGGCTCAGAAGGAGTGGTAAAAACAATGACTGGGAAAATAAAATCAGGTCTTACATTTTCCAATGCGTTGAAACTCCTCAGTAAGTCTATTATGGTTTTTTTCTTTTTCTATTGATTCCTTGTCTAGAAGGCCATTGTTGAGCGCAGGGTGTCTTTTGGCCACACCATCTATCTTTTCTGCCATCTCTTAGCCCACTGTGATAGCTGGGCTTTGACTTTATTTCCTACTTAATATTCCTCTTTCTTACTTTGTTTTGGAACGACACTATAACTCCGTATCTCCTAGTAGAGGCTACAGTCTTTGCCAGTCCACTGCCTTGGGTTGATCTAAGCTTCTACCTAAATGATCTGGTCACTGAATTCTGCTGTTCTGCCACTGCCCCACCAGGAATGAAGTGTTGTCACTGCAGAAAACTTCCAGCTGCTGCTCTCTTTTCTGGGTTGGATCACATTAGTTTTGCTTTTGGTTCTATTCAGAAAGGCATGCCCTAGACTCTGTGGGTAATGGCTTTTGAATTTCTGGCACTTCTCCCCTCTTCCCTCCCCACTAGAAGCCCTGCATTTGTATCTGACCCTTGTTTAATTCTCTTTAATTTTAGATATGTGACAACAAGGTTTTAGGCATGTAAAAATGTTATTTATATTGTTTAAACCATCTCCTTAGCACTTTAATTTTTAATTGTTTCCCACATAACATCGAGAATGTTAGCATCTTATATACAGGCTTATATCAAGTTGAACCTTTCACCTAATAAAATATTCCATAGGTACATAAAAGTGGATTCAATAGGGCTTTGATATAAACAAGAATGATCATGTCTATCAATGATCAGAAAGGTAATAGATTCGATGATAAAGTTGCCCTCTGTGGAAAATCAGAAATTTTCCAAGAGATTGCTAGGTGTATTGTTTCCTGATTAATAAATATTTTTTAAATTAAAAAATTATTTTAAAGTGTTTAAAGGGGTGCCTGGATGGTTCTGTTGGTTAAGTTGCAGACTCTTGATTTCAGCTCAGGTCATGATTTCAGGGTTGTGAGATTGAGCCCCAGGTCAGGCTCTGCGCTCAGCGGGGAGACTGCTCCTCTTCTTCCTCTCCCTCCCCCTCCACTTGAGTGTGCATGCACACACATGCACACATGCGTGTACTCCCTCTAAAATAAAAAAAAAGTAAAAAATGTTGTCTATATAGCCATCTCCCAAAGATATCATTTTCAATATTTCTCCTAGTCATTAGGAGTCATACATTTATCATGTTTTTACTTTGATTTATCACTTTAATGTACTATGAACAGTTAAGGTTAAAGTTTGTTTTCATTTTGTTTTTTGATGTACAATACGTATGGTTTCAAAGGATAAATTTTAAGAGGTGAAGTTCAAAGGGCAGATGATACGAACTTTTTCTAATTTCTAGCTAAATTACTCTCAGAAAGGTATTACCCACCCTAAATACCATTAGAAGAGTTCCCCCCAATATGGTACAGCTCTGTATACTTACACATACATATTTATATCTTTATCTATATATACACATATTTATATTTACTTTTTCTTTAAAGCATTCTTTTGGAAATTTCACTTTCAAATATTTAACAAGAGAGTGAGAATAATTTAATAAAATCCCAGGTACCAATCATACAACTTAAATTGTTACCAGCACATGGTCAACCTTCTTTCATCATTATCTATCTTCTTCCTCCAGATTATTTTGAAGCAAATCCTGGACATAATAACATAATTTTATCTATCTATATATTTACAATATAGAGACTTTATAAATATAGAGAATGCACCTCCTGGGGGACATAAACTGTGAACAATGTCTTCTCCAGTAAACAATAGAGTAGTGCTGATGAGGACTATGAGCCATGAAAAGGGCACATGAGCCAGGTAAAAGACATTATTTCTCAAGCCAGTGGTTTGTTGCCGTGAGATAATGCAGGCTATGTATTAACTGATTTTCTAAATTTCAAGAGAGGGCAGATTTTAAAATTAAACATTGCAGCACTTAGCCAGAGTTGGATATTTTGAAGAATACATGAGGCTTCAGAGTGTATACTCAAGTATGGCTAATGCTTTCCTATAAACGTATAGGATATGGTCCTGCAGGAGGAAGGAATTACAAACTAAAAGGGAGAGTTCTGAAACTTCAGTTGTAACTCCCAGGCCAATATTATGCAACTGTCTCTTAGAACATTTCAGTTAGTCTTGGTTTATATACACAACATGTTGGCATTAACTGCTTATTGAGTTTGAGCATGTATTTTCTACTCCAAAGGTTGATTTCCCTATGATACTATAATACAGATAGTAGTAACCACCAAATATACTTTAGAGTATGCCAAAGAGCTTCCCATAGGCTTCCTTATGTCTTCCTTATATCAACAATCACTTTCCCTTCTTTCCACTTTTTGTTTATTTTTACCCAGATTATCCTCCTTGGGGTAGGACTGTAGGTTCAGCTAGAGGACGAACCCATAATGCTAGCAGCAATTTAAATATGGCCAATGATTCCCCTTTTTCTAGTCTGTTATAGAGTATGGTTGGATAAGTATAAGCATATAGGTTTATCTCATTGACCAGGTAAGAAAGAGATAAAAACCATTAATAAAGAGCATCCAATGGGAAAAAAAGACAGTCTCTTCAACAAATGGTATTGGGAAAACTGGACAGCAACCTGCAAAATAATGAAACTGAGCCACTTCCTTACACCATACACAAAAATAAATTCAAAATGGTTGAAAGACCTAAATGTGAGACTGAAACTGTAAAAATCCTAGAGGACAACACAGGCAGTAACCTCTTTGACATCGGCCATAGCAACTTCTTTGTGGATATGTCTTCTGAGGCAAGGGAAACAAAAGCATAAATAAACTATTGGGACTACATCAAAATAAAAAGCTCTAGCACAGCGAAAGAAACAATCAACAAAACTAGAAGGCAACCTATGGAATGAGAGAAGATATTTGCAAATGACATATCTGGTAAAGGGTCAATATATAAAGAACTTCTAAAACTCAATACCCCCCAAAACAAAGAATCCAACTAAAAAATTGTCAGAAGACATGAATAGACACTTTTCCAAGGAAGATGTACAGATGGCCAATAGACACATAAAAGGATGCTCAACGTCACTGCTCACCAGGGAAATACAAATCAAAACTACAATGAGATATCACCTCACACCTGTCAGAATGGCTAAAATCAACAACACAAGAAACAACAGGTTTTGGGGAGGATGTGGAGAAAGGTGAACCCTCTTGCACTGTTGGTGGGAATGCAAACTGGTGCAGCCACTGTGGAAAACAGTATGGAGGGTCCCCATAAAAATAGAACTACTCTACAATCCAGCTATTGCACTACTAGTTATTTATCCATTAATCCCATTTTTTTAAAAAAAAGAAAAGAAGGAATGATCTATATTATCTTTCTTTTAGGAATGTGGGCAGTAATGTTTAGATGTATTGTCATGTGTCATGTTCAACAATTGACCCTTCCTCTAGAACTCATAAATGCAATCCATGTCACAGGAATACAGGGTCAACCAAAGAAAAAGAAAATTTTTTAGAACTATAGAAGAAGTTTCTATGAGTGCCTGTATCATTCCCACCATTTTCTCTATATCTCCCTCACCAGATATCTCAACAATATAGTCAGTGGTGATCTTCTTTTAATCCCACATATATTAAGTGTTAACACACATTCATTCAGTCCTGAAAACCATCCTTTTGGTCTCTTATCACCCTCCAGTATTGTAAGCAGGGATTTCAATTGTCTATTCCAATTTTCTTTAGTCCACATCTTGTGGATAAGAATGTATATGATGTTTAATGCTTTGTAACTCATTGAATTTCAATTTAGATAACCAACATTCAAATTAAAATAATACTCTTGCTCTAGGCCTTAAATAGTGGCAGGAGTTTTTGCTTCATTTGCCAGGTTATGCAAATCAAATCCTGAATGAGTGTCTCTCTCCGTCAAGACTCGTTATTTACCCAGAAACAAGGGTAATGGGCCAATGTAATCCACTTGCCAGATATGTCTCTTCCTGGATCCTTTTAGTAGGTAGCCCGTAACCACTTTTAGTCCCAAATTTTTCTGCTTACAAGCATAACAATTGTTAGGTACATTTCCAGATCCTTAGGGAGATTGTAGGATGCATATTTTTTGCACACATTGTTGCATTGCTTGAATGCCTTTATGTATTCTCATTTCTCGTCCCCAAGGAGCCACTTCCAAAAGAGAATAAAGGACTCTCATTTGTTGTATCTAGTCCTTTTATGAATTCATGTGGAAAATGTTATGATAGACACAGGTATTTCCCACTTTGAAAATCCTTCTTCAACCCATAAAGTGCCCTATAACATACCACCCTATATAGGAGTCCTTTATCTTCCAGGCATATAAGGCCTATATTTTCAGACCATATTGCTAGTCCATTAGCTACTGTCTGAGAATCAGTAAAAATTCATACCATATCATTATTGTTACTGTCTGATTCCTCTAATGAGTGAGGAAGACTATTTTTATTTCTTCCTAATTATATAGTAACAGTGACTTTGTGACATTGGAATATTACTTCATCATTTTTACTCCAGTTTCCTTGTTTATAGAAGGGGAAATCTTACTAAATTATTTTTACAGAGCTTTCCAGCTCTAAACTTCTATAAATATAATGTAAAAGTAACCTGGACATATTTCCATTTGAATTTCAATGTACACATGCTATGGTATCTGGTGTGAGTGGGTGCATGTGTGTGTTTGTGTCTATGTGCATGCATAGATACCAATCTTTCTTTTTTTTTTTTTTTTTTTTTTAAAGATTTTATTTATTTATCTGAGACAGAATGAGAGAGACAGAGAGCACATGAGAGGGGGGAGGGTCAGAGGGAGAAGCAGGCTCCCTGCCGAGCAGGGAGCCCGATGTGGGACTCGATCCAGGGACTCCAGGATCATGACCTGAGCCGAAGGCAGTCGCTTAACCAACTGAGCCACCCAGGCGCCCGGCTAGATACCAATCTTTCTTAAGTAAATTTTTATTTCTCAGAATGCAAATATTTTATTTAAAACATATTTAGGTTCTACAATGTAGTTTTTATGGTATATAACATGATGACTTAATATATATTATAAATTGTGAAATGATTACCACAGTCAAGTTAATTTATATATCCATCACCTCACAACATTACCTTTCTGTGTGTGTGGTGAAAACACTTAAGATCTACTCTCTTGGCAAATTTCAAGTATACAATAGAGTGTTATTAAGTATAATTGCCATCCTGTACATTAGGTCTCCAGAATTTATTCATCTTATAACTGAAATTTTGTACCCTTTGACCAGTATCTTTCCATTTCTCCCACTACCCAAAGCCCTGGCAATCACCATTCTACTCCCTGGTCCTATCAGTTTTTTATTGTTATTTTTTAAAGATTTCACATGTAAGTGAGATCATGCAGTATTTGTCTTTCTGTGTCTGACTTACTTTACTTAGCATAATATCCTCCCGTTTCATCCATATTGTCACAAATGGCAAGATTTCCTTCTTTTTGTGGCTGTATAATATTCCATTGTGTGTCCATTCGTACATCAACAGACACTTAGATTATTTCCATATCTTTTCCATTGTAAATAATGCTGCAGTGAACATGGGATTGCAGATATCTCTTTGAGATACTAATTTCATTTCTTTTGGATGTATACCCAGAAGTGAGGTTGCTGAATCATAAGGTATTTTTAATTTTCTGAGGAACATGCATATTGTTTAGCATAATAGCTGTATCAATTTACATTCCTACCAACAGTGTTCAAGAGTTACCTTAATCCCTACCCTCACCAACACTTGTTATCATTTGTTTTTTGATAATAGCCATCCTAACAGATATGAGGAGCTATCTCATTGTGGTTTTGATTTGTATTTCCCCGATCATTAGGGATATTGAGCACCTTTCCTGTACCTGTTGGCCATTTTAATGTCTTCCTTGGAATAATGTCTATTCAGTTCCTTTGCCCCCACCCCTTTTTTTGTTATAGAGTTGTATGACTTTCTTCTTCTTTTTTTTAATATTTTATTTATTTATCTGACAGAGAAAGACGCAGCGAGAGAAGGAACACAAGCAGGGGGAGTGGGAGAGGGAGAAGCAGGCTCCCCATTGAGCAGGGAGCCTGATGTGAGGCTCGATCCCAGGACCCTGGGATCATGATCTGAGCTGAAGGCAGAAACTTAAAGACTGAGCCACTCAGGTGCCCCTGTATGAGTTTTTTCATATGGGTTTTGAATATTAACCCCTTGTCAGATATATGGTTTGCAAATATTTTCTGTCTTTCCATAGATCGCCTTTTCACTTTGTTGATGGATTCCTTTGCTATGCAGAAGTTTTTTAGTTTGATATAAACCCACTTATTTATTTGCTTTTGTTGCTTGTGCTTCTGGTGTCATATACAAAAAAATCATTGCAAAGATCAGTGTCAAGTAGCTCTTTTCCCTGAGTTTTAGGAGTTTTATGGTTTCAGATATTATAGATAGGCCTTTAATCCATTTCAAATTAATTTTTATGT
>NW_028068187.1:0-385 GCF_054177405.1 Leptonychotes weddellii
GCGCCTGGGTGGCTCAGTTGGTTAAGCGACTGCCTTCGGCTCAGGTCATGATCCTGGAGTCCCGGGATCGAGTCCCGCATCGGGCTCCCTGCTCGGCAGGGAGTCTGCTTCTCCCTCTGACCCTCCTCACTCTCATGCTCCCTGTCTCTCATTCTCTCTGTCTCAAATAAATAAATAAAATCTTTAAAAAAAAAAAAAAGTATATAGTGAATACTTAATCATTCAGTGTATTTTATGGTTGACAGATGATAGGTATTTGGAGCTAAAATTTTGAAAGAAAAGATTGCTTTAAAAATTTAAGGCACGGGGCGCCTGGGTGGCTCAGTTGGTTAAGCGACTGCCTTCGGCTCAGGTCATGATCCTGGAGTCCCAGGATCGAGTCCCA
>NW_028068188.1:0-385 GCF_054177405.1 Leptonychotes weddellii
GGCGCCTGGGTGGCTCAGTTGGTTAAGCGACTGCCTTCGGCTCAGGTCATGATCCTGGAGTCCCGGGATCGAGTCCCGCATCGGGCTCCCTGCTCGGCAGGGAGTCTGCTTCTCCCTCTGACCCTCCTCCCTCTCATGCTCTCTGTCTCTCATTCTCTCTCTCTCAAATAAATAAATAAAATCTTTAAAAAAAAAAAATGCTATTAGATCCAGAGCCAGGCTGACCTGAGGTAAAGCCCCAGAGGGATTGTCTAGATGTACTTAAATCCCCCTGCCTCAGGGCAGGCCCAGCTGGTCCTAAAGCCTGAGGTGGAGCCAAGCCCACAGGTGAGAGAGCAAGAGGCTAGAGATACAAAGAAAGAGCTGCAGGGCAGGAGGCAGGTGA
>NW_028068189.1:0-385 GCF_054177405.1 Leptonychotes weddellii
GCGCCTGGGTGGCTCAGTTGGTTAAGCGACTGCCTTCGGCTCAGGTCATGATCCTGGAGTCTCTGGATCGAGTCCCGCATCGGGCTCCCTGCTCAGCGAGGAGCCTGCTTCTCCCTCTGACCCTCCCCCCTCTCATGTGCTCTCTCTCATTCTCTCTCTCTCTCAAATAAATAAATAAAATCTTTAAAAAAAAAAAAAAGAGAAAATGTTGGATTATTCAGATGCTCTGTCTTTGCTATTTTTTTGACTATTTAAACCACAGATTCTGAGAGATGAATATTACTATCCCTCACTGTGTTTGCAGATCCATAAACATGTGCTTATGTTTCTAAGAGTTCTTGATTTACATATGTTTCTGTTCTGATATTTCACAATTTTTGGTCTC
>NW_028068190.1:0-385 GCF_054177405.1 Leptonychotes weddellii
GAGCAGTCCAGCTGACTATGTAGACACCCTGTCTGTGAGCAGTCTGGCTGACTGTGTAGACACCCTGTCTGTGAGCAGCCTGGCTGACTGTGTAGACCCCCGACTGTGAGCAGTCTGGCTGACTGCGTAGACACCCTGTCTGTGAGCAGCCTGGCTGACTGTGTAGACACGCAACTGTGAGCAGTCTGGCTGACTGCGTGGACGCCCCAGCTTGGAGCAGTCTGGCTGACTGTGTAGACACCCTGTCTGTAAGCAGTCTGACTGACCATGTAGATGCCCCATCTGTGAGCAGCCTGGCTGACCATGTAGACACCCCATCTGTGAGCAGTCTGGCTGACTGTGTAGACCCCCTGTCTGTAAGCAGTCTGACTGACCATGTAGATGC
>NW_028068191.1:0-385 GCF_054177405.1 Leptonychotes weddellii
CATTCAAAAACAACCACTATTAACATTTTAATGTAGCATTTTACATTTTCCAATTACTTCCACTTGAAAATTAGCTTGTTTTTAATTAAAGCAATATCAAAACTTAGAAGCCCTTTAAAATTATACAAATGTGTCTGTGGGAGACTCCTAGCCCCTCCTCCCACTTCCTATGCCAAGTCTCACTACCCAGACATAATCATTTTCATCAATAATCATGCCCATTGAATATTTTTAAGGGACTTTTGTTTGTTCATTTGTCTGTGGTGGTTATTCTTTAAAGGATACATTTTACTTGTATTTCTTGACTTATTGATTTTAGACAGTATTCATAAACTTGTTATGGAAGATGTAGAAATTAGGACACTTCTACCTCTGTTCTTCCTGA
>NW_028068192.1:0-385 GCF_054177405.1 Leptonychotes weddellii
GGGCGCCTGGGTGGCTCAGTTGGTTAAGCGACTGCCTTCGGCTCAGGTCATGATCCTGGAGTCCCGGGATCGAGTCCCGCATCGGGCTCCCTGCTCGGCGGGGGGTCTGCTTCTCCCTCTGCCCTCTTCCCTCTCGTGCTCTCTGTCTCTCATTCTCTCTCTCTCAAATAAATAAATAAAATCTTTAAAAAAAAAAAAAGTTGGTATTCGTTCCATTAAGTGTTTGGGCTAAAAGCACAGAGAATTCTTCATTTAGAATCCTGTTCTTGGCTTTTATGACCTTGTTGCCTTTGCCTTATTGCTTGTTGAAGATTATTTTTTCTTCCATTTCAGAATTCTTGTTCTTCTGCCTCATCTTCAAAATGGATGACTGGCTGGCCATTTT
>NW_028068193.1:0-385 GCF_054177405.1 Leptonychotes weddellii
GGCGCCTGGGTGGCTCAGTTGGTTAAGCGACTGCCTTCGGCTCAGGTCATGATCCTGGAGTCCCGGGATCGAGTCCCGCATCGGGCTCCCTGCTCGGCGGGGAGTCTGCTTCTCCCTCTGACCCTCCTCCCTCTCATGCTCTCTGTCTCTCATTCTCTCTCTCTCAAATAAATAAATAAAATCTTTAAAAAAAAATAAATAAAAAATAAATAAAAATAAAAAAAAATCTGACTGAGATATTGCAATGGTTACAAACTAAAACCAGATAAACATACATTTACTTTCTTAATAATGGAGAACAGTGTTAAGGGCACATGTAATGGGAGAGCCCATTTTCAGCTTAAGCTGCCCCCAGCAAGCATTCATTTAGGCTGTGATCTCTGTG
>NW_028068194.1:0-385 GCF_054177405.1 Leptonychotes weddellii
AGCGAGAGCAGGAACACAAGCAGGGGGAGTGGGAGAGCGAGAAGCAGGCTTCCTGCCGAGCAGGGAGCCCGATGTGGGACTCGATCCCAGGACCCTGGGATCATGACCTGAGCCGAAGGCAGACGCTTAACGACTGAGCCACCCAGGCGCCCGAGAAATGTTTCATTTCAATGGAAATATTCAGTGGAACAACAAGGAGTTGTGACATACAGCCTTTGCTTGATGGTTTTTAAATTTATATTTTTTAAGTTACTCCTGTCAGTTCCTTTTCAAAGCTATTACTGGTGCCCATTAAGAGTCAAATGAGAAGTGAACTGTCTGTACAAGGATCAATTTCTTGTTACACACACACACATAAAGTCAATCAACTTTATGATGTTGACTA
>NW_028068195.1:0-385 GCF_054177405.1 Leptonychotes weddellii
TCAAACCAGCCCTGAAAGGTAAATAGATTTGCCCATTTGACAGCATGAAGCTGAGGCTTAGACATGTTGAACACTCAGGCTTAAGTGTTGAACTTGCTTAAGGTCAAGTGGTTATCCAGGTATAGCTGGAACTCCAGCCAAAATTCTAACAAACCCAGAACATTTTCTACCATGTCATAGCTACCTGCTCATATGAATTACTAACATATCCTTGGGTATTAGGACTATTAAGTTAGAGTTGCTTAAACTATTATACTTTCCAAAATTACAGGAGAGGATAGAGCTTTCTTTTATTAGAGTATAAATGCAAATGCTTTTCCAAATCATATACCACCAACAGGAAGCCTGCAGAAATTAATAATTGTGCCAGCTATCAATCTTTTCA
>NW_028068196.1:0-385 GCF_054177405.1 Leptonychotes weddellii
CGCCTGGGTGGCTCAGTTGGTTAAGCGACTGCCTTCGGCTCAGGTCATGATCCTGGAGTCCCGGGATCGAGTCCCGCATCAGGCTCCCTGCTCAGCAGGGAGTCTGCTTCTCCCTCTGACCCTCCTCCCTCTCATGCTCTCTGTCTCTCATTCTCTCTCTCTCAAATAAATAAAAATAAAATCTTTAAAAAAAAAAAAAGAGTTAAAATACAGTAAGAGAATAAGTAATCAAAAGTTATACTTAATTATCTAAAATGTATATGAAATAGTTTTTAAAATGCTCTTAATACTTTCACGTTTCAAAAAATACAATGTTTTAAATATGAAAACTATAGACAATTTCTTTAGCGTGAATAAAAAGATTTCTTACAAAAGGATCTGCTGG
>NW_028068197.1:0-7964 GCF_054177405.1 Leptonychotes weddellii
GGGGAAATCGGAGGGGTAGACGAACCATGAGAGACGATGGACTCTGAAAAACAAACTGAGGGTTCTAGAGGGGAGAGGGGTGGGAGGATGGGTTAGCCTGATGGTGGGTATTGAGGAGGGCACATTCTACATGGAGCACTGGGTGTTATGCACAAACAATGAATCATGGAACACTTCATCTAAAACTAATGATGTAATGTATGGGGATTAACATAAGAATAAAAAAAATAGAAAAAAAAGTCACTTTGCTGTTCTGTCATAAATTCTGCAATAGCTTCTCTCTCACCAAGTTCTTTTTCATTTCCAATGCTGAATTGTTTAACTTCCTCTACTGTGGCATCATCTCATGCTAGCTCATCTCTTAAGGATTTGAGTTTCCACTCCAAGTAGTTTATCAAAATGGTTCCCTAAGAGGAATTCTGATGCTTGCTGTTAGGACAATAATCTATTCTCCTTGTTGCACAAAGATATTCCTTTAACATTTTAAGCCAAAATAGGCAGCCAGTGTACACTGTATGAGGATTTGTTTTTAAAATCTCTAAATTAGGTAATTAAAACTTATTTGTATGAGGTTTGTAGAGATTCCCTCTTTACTGGTGTTAGGTTATAATGAGAGGTATAGAGTCTAGAGGAGACAATACAGGAAGCCTTTCTATAACTGTGTGCCCTAATTTCCCAAGAACTCTCAGAGGCATGGAGGTTTACTTTAAAACAAGATTATTGTAGAAATATAAAGAATTAAGTTATCTTTCCTCTTATCTCAAAAACATTGACCACAGCTACAAAAACGAATGGGTTTGTATTTACAAAATATGGGCCACTCTTAAGGACTTTGTACATTCTAACCCATTTACTCTTCTTTTCACAGCCTTTTGAAGTAGTACCTGTTATTTTCTCATTTTCCGGGTGAGGAAATTTAGGCACTAAGTGACTACGTAATGTACTCAGTTCACACAGCAGGAATTAGTGGATTTATAATTCAAGCCCAGGCTGTCTGGCTCCAGAGCCCTGAGATTCTGCTGAAACAGATCCCAGAAATGTTGAGAATTCAGAGAATTAAATATGGATCACCTTAATGAACTAGAAAATCTGATTGCTAGAGGAATAATGTAATAGCTATTTTTGTTAATTTCATATTGATGTTAAAAGTAATATATGGTCCTTGAAAGAATTTGGAGACACATTAAAAATTAAAGAAGCACATGTTTTATAACTCACCATGTCATCAACTAGTAGAAGATATATTTGAATATTTTATTTTATTCTTTTAATTCCAGTATAGTTAACATACAGTGTTATATTAGTTTCTGGTATTCAATATAGTGATCCAACACTTCCATACATCCCCCAGTGGTCATCATGACAAATGCACTCCTTAATCCCCATCTTTTATTTTACCCATCCTCCACTCTATATTTGAATATTTTAAATGTTTTCTTTATCATAGCTGCTTTATTAGTTAATTAGGTGGCAGATAAAGTGACTCAGATTTGTATTAGAGTATTTTGTTATTCATCCTATTTATATTTCAATTAATTATGGCAGATAGTTTTTAGTTTCCTTTTGCTGTTATTTTCATAATTTGTAAATCAATAAGTTTTGTAAAGGAGTTTGCTTGATTGCTTCTTTTCAGCACACTGCTTTTATGAAGAATTCATTACCTACTTGGCACAGTGCTGTGATTGTAGAAAGAGCCACAGGTATTTTGTAATAAGAATTTCTGGCCTCAAGGAGATTGTGGTTTTGTTGAGGAGAGAATACAGTATTTACTAAAATTAGTGGATTAGAGACTCACACAATAGGGAATATAATCAAACACCGAAATTTTGTAGAGCAAAAATATAGTACCATGTTAAGTTAAGAATGTGGGATCATTGCACAATGCTATAGGCATGAAATGCACATAAAAACAAACTTTATCTTTACTTGAGTCCTGAAAAAGAAATACATTCGGTCGGAGGAGGGAGAAGTCATTTTGAGATTTGTGTACTAGGGAAAGCCCATGGATACCTTGGGCTTTATGTATCATGTTGATGGAGTCTATTTATTTTTCTATAATAGGATAAGTTACGGGGTAACTTATGGGATAAAAGGCCCTATTGAAGTTCATGAATAGGAGAGCCTAGCTTGAATGATTACGTTTTAAGCTGTCACCAGATACATTCATTTTTTTTATTGTAGTGGTGGTAATGATGATGATGATGGTGATGATAATGGGCTATTTGCAAATAGTAAAACTTTGGAGATTTTTCCTTCGTAAAATATTTGTATTGACAGCTAAGATTTCACTCTCTGTGGTTATATATCTTTTTCTTTATTTTTTAAATTATTTTAAAGATTTTATTTATTTATTTGTGAGAGAGCGAGAGAGAGAGATCATGACCTCAGCAAAAATCAAGAGTTGGATGCTTAGGGTGGCTCAGTCGTTAAGCATCTGCCTTCAGCTCAGGTCATGATCCCAGGGTCCTGGGATCCAGCCCTGTGTAAGGCTCCCACTCAGCAGGGAGCCTGCTTCTCCCTCTCCCACTCCCCCTGCTTGTGTTCCCTCTCTCACTGTGTCTCTCTCTGTCAAATAAATAAATAAAATCTTAAAAAAAAAGAAAGAGTTGGACGCTTAACCGGCTGAGTCACCCAGGCACCCCATATCTTTTTTCTTTAAGCAATGGATATATTTGTTGTTTCTAATTTGAAATGGTAATTATATAATGCTATTTCCATCTTAGCCTTACATCTTACACCTCAGTTATTATTTGGGACTTCATTTTTTTTTTTAAATTATGACTTTATTTTTTTTTTACCTTGCTTTTGCTTAGGTAAATATTGAATACTCTATATATTTATTGACCCAAGTAATACTGCTTTTAAAAATAAAATCTCTAGAGTTTCTTTATATAGGCTGGTCTAATTATTTATAATGTCAGTTTACCCCCAAGATGCTTTTTTCAACCAGAATTCCTAAAAATATTTGGAATTATACTGGATCTGTTTAATTCTATGGTTTTTTAGTGGAAACTAATGTAAGGCTCTCCCTGTGGATTAACATTCTAGTACATTATTAAGGGAACAGATGAGGCAGTACTTTGCCTTCTGGGTTACCAGTTACTGTAGAGAAAAGAGTTTCCTTAAGTGACTATCCTTTCTCCCCTCTTTAGAATCAAATAAATATAGTCTCTCCCTATTTTATAAAGGTAATTCATTTCTGAAAAACCCTTCATATGGTGATTTTCTCATAAACCAAAAGACCAGTTATTGTTTCTCTCAATGGAAAAGATTTTTTATATATTCCTAACCCCCACTCTAACAACCATTTGTAGTAAAACAACACCAAATCCTATTAAAATAGACACAGTTACTCCAATATATTACAGTTATTTTAACACAATTTAACAAGGCATTTTCCCCTTCATTAATTATTCCATAATATGGCCACTTAACTGTTCTTGTTAAGCTGTTTTGCAGCTATTACATGCTATACACTTCCTAGACTATACTAACAAACAAAACATATATATGATATTCAGCGTTTATGATATTTAATCATTAATGCAAAAAAAGAGAAACAAACAGAACAGTGAAGAAGAAAGAAATCAATGAAACAATGCATTTTAGTGGGAATGATGCATGAGATTATTACTGCTGTAAACTAGAAAACCACAGGTATACTGAGTGGAGAATTTAATGCAACAAAAACCAACTACAGGACTGAATTAACTAATTAATTCAGCAAGCATTTATTGAGTAGTTAGGATGTACATTGTACTCAGGAATGATAATAAATTGCCTCTTCCACTAGGAGCTTAAAATCTAGTTGAAGAGATGTTTTTTATTATTTTGCTAGTTAACCAGTATTGTTCCATGTTCAATTTGCTTACTACCCTCCTTCCTCCTTTTCCAGTTTTAAGAATTTCAAATCTTCACAGCTTTGGATTTACTCCTAAGTATATATTCACTGAATTTAATCAGGGTTTGAGAAAGATTGCTTATCTCGAAAATAAATGCAATTTTAGAAAGTGCTTAATTTAATCAGGGCATATTTATAAAGAGTCCTCCAAGGCATTGTTGCACATTTTCCAACGGAGATAGTTGGCCCTTACAACCTGGCCATTAAGTTAGGAAATAACTCCTTCCAATGTTTTTATATGTAGTCATTGCTTAGGCCTTGTGCCATATATTCTGTATTCTTTCCTATTACTGTAGGTCAAATAGTGTTGCTCCAGCTTTGGACACCTCCTCCTTTGTGCACTTGACCCCGTCCTTTCTCACCTGCTCAAGGATATCACTTCAGCAGTTTTCCCTTCTCACTCCTGAATCCTGGATCTTCAGTTTTCTCTATTGGATCTTTCCTTATCAGCATTAAAAATATGGTGTTGTTTCTCTCATCTTAACCACACACATGCACACTCCAGCTACTGTACCATTCTCTCTTTCCTTTTACAGCTGAACAGTTTGGAAGTGTTGTCTTTCAGCACTGATGCCAATTTCTCTTTCCTTTGTCTCTTGAATGCCCTCTACATCAGCCTTTTGCCCCAACACTGTACTAAAACTGTTCTTGTCAAATTCAATTATGCCTCCACATTGCTAAATCCAATGGTCAGTTCTCAGGCCTCCTCTTGAGCTGTCAGCAGCATCTGACAGTTGTTCTCTCCAACCCCTTGAAACATATTTTTCTCTTGTCTTTCTGGAAAACACATTTTCCTGTTTTTTTTTTTTTTTTCCACCAGCTCACTGGCCATTCTTTCCAAGTCTGTTTTCCCCTTTCTTCCCCTCTCCAGCTAATTCATATTGGAGCATCTTGGGGCTCAGGTTTTGGACCTTTTCTCTTTGCTATCTACATTGCTGGTGACCTCATCCAGCCTCATGGCTTTAAATACCACATGCTGATGCTGATGAGTTCCAGATATACAGATCCAGCCTGATTCTCTTCTCCACTCCAAACTTCTTCATTCTGCTGACTATCTGATGTCTACATTTGGATGCCTAATGAATATCTCAACTTAATATGTTCAAATTGGAGCTCCATATCTTACACCACTATCTTCCTTCTTTTGTAGTCTTTCCCATTTTAGGAAAGGGCAACTTTATTCCTTCAAAAGTTGTTTTGGTAAAAAAGATTGGAACTATAATCTTTTTGTCTCGTATTATACGTCCAAATCATCAACAAATATTTTTGGTTTCATATTCTACGTATATCCAGAATCTGACCACTTGTCACCATTTCCATGGTTACTACTCTCATTCCAGCCTCCATGTTTTCTTGCCTGGGTCAAGAGTCCAACCGAAATGAAAGGTGGTGTGAGAACGTGAGATATTTGAATTTACTGAGTTTTTATGAAGGATATTGGACTTGTCTGATGATGTTGCTCTCCTGCTCAAACATTCCAATGGCTTTCCATTAGTAGTAGAATAGAATCCAGAACTCTTCCATTGTCCTGCAAGACCCCTGAGGATCTGGCCCCTTGCTGCTACTCTGACCTCATCTTCTACTTCTCTCCTACTCATTCTCCGTGTTTCAGCTACAGTGCCTTCCTTGCTGTTTCTCCACCATACTAAGCATGTGCCAATCTTGGGTCTTTGCACTTGTTCCTCCCTAAATCTGGAACACTTTTCCTTCAGATACATGCATAGTTGAAATACTGCCTTTTCCAGTGAGGTCTTCTGTGACCCTTCTATTTAAAATGCAACCTTACTGATTATTTCTTATCTCTTTTCCCTGATTCACTTTTCTCCATAGCACTTTTTGTTGTCTCCCTTAGTATATATTTATGTTTTATTTGTTACCTGTCTCCAAGTACCCACGACCCCCACCCCAAGTGTAAGCTCTATGAGAGCAGACATAATTGTCTGTTCACTGCTCCATTCTCTTGGCCTAGAACCATGCCTAGCCCAAGGTAGGCACTTAATAAATTCTTGTTGAGTGAACAAGCAATTGCCAGTTTCTTCCTGTTTTAACCATCTTCACCACATTGGAGAGAAGACCCAAGCTTTGGCTGCTTTGTGAATCAAATAAAATATGATTTTTTTTTCAGTAACATAAAGAAATAATGGGAATATACCTTATAACCTTCTAAGGAAATTCTTTTTTTTTGTAAATGCAAGATCACATTGGTTGCCTCATGTAGAACAGACTGTTGGGGGAAGAGCGGGATGGGGGGCAAGGCCAAAGCCGAGAGAAGCCACTGCATTAATCTGAGAAATAATGTTGTATTGGACCAGAGTGGTGACAATGGAGATGGTGAGAAGTGGGCAAATTTTGATATATTTTGAAAGGAGATTCAACAGGATTTACTACATTACAGTAGGACTTCAAATGAAGGTTTGATGTCAGTTCCTCTCAACTAGAGTTTAGAAGATTATGACAAGCTTGAAAAACTATGAGATTTCATTTTCTCCCATGGCTTACTTTCCTATGTAGCTACAGTGAAAGGGAGCAATCTTTCTAGGCTTCTTTCTCTCTTTCTTGGTTATTTGAAATTAACATAACAAGATAAATAATTTGTATTTTCTAGACAGAGCAGCTGTATTTAGAACAAAATAATGGCTGTAATAATCCTTTTCTGGGAGTGAGTTGCTTCCCTCACTGGCTTCACTGGTCACTCTGGAGTTAATTATAGCCAAATAGCAATCCAAAGCCCTAGAGAAAGGGAGGAACATTTCATTAAAGTCTAGGCAAGGGATTACTGCTGACAGAAGCACTGACAATCAGGCGGTTTTAAAAGAAAGGTGACTATTTCCATAAACTTGAGAGCTAAAATAGTTTATATTGAGATCAGAAGGTTTTTCAGAATAGCTTCATTTCAAGAAACTGAGACTGAGGGATAGTTGTGTAAATTAAGGTTAAGAATCCAAAAGTCAATTAAGGCAAGATGCTCTATAAGAGAGAAGTAGTCAAAATACATTTTTTTTTCTTTTCTTTGTTCCAGTGTATTTGTGACAATGTTCTTTATCTAATTCAGAACTTTTCAAATGTTCCCATTGTAAAAATATGCAGTGATTACTTCCTAATTGATTATCATTTGAAGGGTTAGGAACTTTAAGTGGTAATCCTGATCAAGACATATTTACCTTTGGCATTAAGGTCTTTTGATCTTATCAGATAATGGAGGGTAATAAAAATCCTTGCTGTAAACCAAGGAATATCTACTTAGAATTTCATAGGATGGAAAGCAGATGTGCTGTTGTAAGCTGAGGAGGGTGTACTTTGTTTACTCTGTTGTCTAATGTAAGAGAAGGGTCCTCATCAAATCCATCAAACCATATAGAATTCAATTCAACTTGGGTGGATATTGACAGATTTTTACAAGAAAATAGAACCTTTGAAAAAAATTCTAGTTAATATACAGATGATGTTATTATTTTGAGATTGAATTATTATTATAAAATCAGCTATTTTTTCAAGTTAAAAATTGTGACTCTGTTCACTATGACATTGGGGGATCCAGAACTGAGATGGAAACTTTTGGAGATTTCAGTTGGAAAATGTGCTACTGTCCACCTTTTAGTGTTAAAATCTTTCATTACTGCCTGTGAGAATTTTGATGCTGCTGCTTATGGACTTTGAAATGTAAAACAGACTGAAGTGTAAAACAAACCTTAGCCTGTAAGGGAGGTTGCAATACACAAACAGAGCGAATCTAATATGGTAGTTGTAAATGAAGCCTTTAGGGCATTTCTGAAGCTTTTTAAAGGGTAATTTTAAAAGAAAGGGTGACTCTGGTAAGCGCTGTGAATTGTGCAAGACTGTTGAATCTCAGATCTGTACCTCTGAAACAAATAATGCAATATATGTTAAGAAAAAAAAAAAGAAGAAGAAGAAGAAGAAGGTAGCAGGAGGGGAAGAATGAAGGGGGGGAAATCGGAGGGGTAGACGAACCATGAGAGACGATGGACTCTGAAAAACAAACTGAGGGTTCTAGAGGGGAGGGGGGTGGGAGGATGGGTTAGCCTGGTGATGGGTATTGAGGAGG
>NW_028068198.1:0-385 GCF_054177405.1 Leptonychotes weddellii
GGCGCCTGGGTGGCTCAGATGGTTAAGCGTCTGCCTTCGGCTCAGGTCATGATCCCAGGGTCCTGGGATCGAGTCCCACATCGGGCTCCCGGCTCAGCGGGGAGCCTGCTTCTCCCTCTGACCCTCTCCCCTCTCATGCTGTTTCTCTCTCGCTCGCTCTCTAAAAAATAAATAAAATCTTTAAAAAAAAAAAAAAAAGTTTCTCATTATTATAAGATTGTTTTGTCTCCTAATAGGGTAATGATTCCATTGAATAATAATAGATAAAATATTTTCATGGTGCTTAATATGTGTCGGCACTATTTTAAATACATATTAACTCATTTAATACTCAACAAATAACTTATGAAGTAGGTACTTTCCTCTTATACAGAGGTGGAAACTA
>NW_028068199.1:0-385 GCF_054177405.1 Leptonychotes weddellii
TGGGGCGCCTGGGTGGCTCAGTCGTTAAGCGTCTGCCTTCGGCTCAGGTCATGATCCCGGGGTCCTGGGATCGAGCCCCGCATCGGGCTCCCTGCTCCGCGGGAAGCCTGCTTCTCCCTCTCCCACTCCCGCTGCTTGTGTTCCCTCTCTCGCTGTATCTCTCTCTGTCAAATAAATAAAATCTTTAAAAAAAAAAAAAGCGGCCTGTGTGTAGGGGGTGCCCAAACTTCCCATTTAGAGGGAGAGACTACATGAAAGATAGTATGTCGGGCGCCTGGGTGGCTCAGTTGGTTGGGCGACTGCCTTCGGCTCAGGTCATGATCCTGGAGTCCCGGGATCGAGTCCCGCATTGGGCTCCCTGCTCGGCAGGGAGTCTGCTTCTCCC
>NW_028068200.1:0-385 GCF_054177405.1 Leptonychotes weddellii
GGCGCCTGGGTGGCTCAGTTGGTTAAGCGACTGCCTTCGGCTCAGGTCATGATCCTGGAGTCCCGGGATCGAGTCCCGCATCGGGCTCCCTGCTCAGCGGGGAGTCTGCTTCTCCCTCTGACCCTCCCCCCTCTCATGTGCTCTCTCTCTCTCATTCTCTCTCTCAAATAAATAAATAAAATCTTAAAAAAAAAAAAAAGAATATCCTTTCTTTTTTATGGATACACCCCATTTTGCTCCTCCATTCATGCCTCTGTGGACACTTGAGTTGTTCCATGTATTAGCTCAGTTCATTTATGTTGACTGAATAAATGACCCTTGAATGGATTGTTGGACTTCTGAAGAACTGGTTTCTGATCCCACCTCTGTGTTGGGAGCTCATTGA
>NW_028068201.1:0-385 GCF_054177405.1 Leptonychotes weddellii
TGATGGGATATAGAATTAAATATGTAAAGTGTCGAAGATGGCGGAGGAGTAGGAGACCTGGATTTCGTCTCCTCTCAGGAATTCAGCTGGATAGGGATCAAACCATTCTGAACACCTACAAACTCAACAGGAGATTGAAGAAAAGAAGAGCAACAACTCTCTCATCAGAAAAGCGACCACTTTCTGGAAGGTAGGACGGACGGAGAAGTGAATCCGAGGCGATATTCGGGAGGATAGACGGTGAGGGAGGGGCCTCCGTCGGCCGCTTCTGGCAAGTGATAGAACCACGGAGCACAAAATCGGAACTTTTAAAAGTCTGCTCCGCTGAGGGACGTCACTCCGGTGGCTAAGCGGGGGGTGGAACCCTCCGGGACAGTGTGGTCTC
>NW_028068202.1:0-385 GCF_054177405.1 Leptonychotes weddellii
TATTATTATTAATAGTATTAGTAGGAATATTTTCTTGGATATGGGCTCTTTTTTCTGCCTAGTTCTCTGTCTTAAGACAAAACAAAAAACCTCGCAGAGTGTTTCTCAGAGAAAGGATTTACAGGCCTGACCTAGAAACCTCCTTGATAGAATTCACTGAAGGTTTGGTGGTTTTATGTTGTTCAAAAAGGAAGCTTTCGAAGGACAAAGTCCCTTGCAGGTCATGACCCTTGAGCCCTGCAAGCCCTTCCCCAAAGCAGCCCTTGCCCCGATGAACAGACCACAGAGCAGAGCGCAGGTGCTGGAACGCCCACCGCCCCCCCCACCCCAACCAGCCCGGGGGACAGTTTATGCTCAGGGCTGTAGCACCGTGTGAGGAACTGTA
>NW_028068203.1:0-385 GCF_054177405.1 Leptonychotes weddellii
TTGGCAGGGGTGGCTGGGAAAGGCCTGTGGATCCAACCTCTTCATATATAAACTTCCTTTGAATTTGTCCTTTCTGGTCACTATAAACGCAATAGAAGGTGTTGTTGGCATCGCCACCTCTGCAGAACACAGCCTGTGGATGAACTGGAAATGAGCCTTCTTTAGGAATTCTGGAAAAAATCACGTAGCCAAACTACCCGATCACCACAAAAAAATTCTGTGCAGGAATCTCTTTTTACTAGTTTTCAGAAGCTTAGTTTCATGTAAAATAAAGACACAACGACACATGTCTTAACATTTTTCAAAGACCAAATTTCCACTTGATATTTTTGTCTTGTTTATTTGCTGTCAGATGTGACTAAGGCTTAAGGTTTTTTTTTTTTTT
>NW_028068204.1:0-385 GCF_054177405.1 Leptonychotes weddellii
TTAACGACTGAGCCACCCAGGTGCCCCCAATTCTTGATTTTAGCTCAGGTCATGATCTCAAGATTGTGAGATTGAGCCCTACAATGGGGTCCCCACTCAGTGGGGAGTCTGCTTGAGATTCTCTCTCTCCCTCTGCTCCTCCCCCACACCATGCTCTCTCTCTCTAAAATAAATTTTAAAATCTTAAAAAAAAAAAAAAGTCGGACACTTAACTGACTGAGCCACCCACGCACCCTGGTATTAGTGTCTTTTAAAAGCTCAATTGGTCATCCCAATGTGCAGCTGAGTTTAAGATCCAATATTATAGAGAATTAACAGTCAAATGAACACCAATGCACTCACCACCCACTTTAAAAAGTACTCAGTGTTAAGAAATACAGAGTGG
>NW_028068205.1:0-385 GCF_054177405.1 Leptonychotes weddellii
GAGTCTGTTTTTTGGGTTGTCTCTCTCTCTCTTTTTTCCCTTTGCTCGTTTGTTTTGTTTCTTAAATTCCACATATGAGTGAAATCATATGGTAATTGTCTTTCTCTGACTTATTTTGCTTAGCATTATTATACCCTCTAGCTCCATCCATGTTGTTGCAAATAAGCCTTAGACATGCATGCATATATATATATATATATATAAACAGTTTTTTCTGAAATGCTTGAGAGTAACTTGCAGACATAATGCCCTTCTTCCTCGAAATACTTCAGTGTATATTTCCTAAAAACATTCATTTACTCCACTACAGTAACATCATAAAAACCAGGAAATCAACACTGAAGCAATACTATAATCTAATCTAGACTATATTAAAATTTTGCCT
>NW_028068206.1:0-385 GCF_054177405.1 Leptonychotes weddellii
GCGCCTGGGTGGCTCAGTTGGTTAAGCGACTGCCTTCGGCTCAGGTCATGATCCTGGAGTCCCGGGATCGAGTCCCGCATCGGGCTACCTGCTCAGCAGGGAGTCTGCTTCTCCCCCTCCCGCTCCCCCCTCTTGTGCTCTTTCTCTCTCTCACTCTCTCTCTCAAATAAATAAATAAAATCTTTAAAAAAAAAAAAAAAGAACTTGAAAGCCATATATTTAGAGAAAACCTCCAAGGACAGACTTCCAAATAGGGACAAATTTTGTATTAGTATGCCACTCTTCGAGCTCTCTTGATGATATTATCTTTTGCCATGAAATGTGGGTTATTATAGCGATAGGGGAAGAGAGGCTGAATCAGAAAGGATTTTGAAGCATACCCTTC
>NW_028068207.1:0-385 GCF_054177405.1 Leptonychotes weddellii
GCCTGTCCTTTCCCAAATTCTCCACAGCCTCTAAGTCACAAGTCCTATCCATTACCTCAGGCTTACATTACCTTAATATGCATAACAACCACTTTCAAATTATACAGAATGCTGGAGAGTGTAGTGAACTGCATCATTACTCCTCACTTGCACCTGGAATTAAAATGGCTCTGGGAAACATCAACAGGATAAAAAAAAAAGACTCTTACTCTGGCAACTTATTTATTCTACACTTTCACTCCCACCTTCTCCTGAAGCAGAACACACACAGGCACACATACCACACACGCCACACACACACACCATTCACTGTCCAAAAAAAACCTCGGGGGGGCGGAGCAAGATGGCGGAGGAGTAGGAGACCTGGATTTTGTCTCCTCTCAGG
>NW_028068208.1:0-7963 GCF_054177405.1 Leptonychotes weddellii
AAGAATTTTGAAAAATGGAGAATGGACATCAACTTATAGTGAACCCTAAGCAGGATAAATATGAAGAAAACCACACATAGTCACATAATAGTCAAACTACTAAAAATAAAAGAGGAAACAATTTTCAAGCATAGACTTCCATTTCCAGCCAGGATGGGGTAACAGGGATCTTATTTACTGTCCTGCGTGGAACCAAAAAGACTGGACAATGCTTATGAAGCAGTGGCTTTTGACACAGTGTATACTGGGTAATGAAGAACAGTGATCCCTGAGAGATGAAGAACAATGTGATAAGCCCTATGATTGCCCCAGCTTATAACCTTGAGAGGTCCCAGACTGTG
Organism: Leptonychotes weddellii; assembly: GCF_054177405.1. NCBI lineage: Eukaryota > Metazoa > Chordata > Mammalia > Carnivora > Phocidae > Leptonychotes > Leptonychotes weddellii. Next base: position 342 of record NW_028068208.1, read on the forward strand.
GGGAGGAAGCAAGAACCTAGGTGGAGCCTGGGAGACTCCGTGAGTTGAGGTGATACTGCTGAGAGTACAGGGAGGCCAGAGTAGCTAAGAGTTTACAAGATAAAATGCCAGAGAGGGGAGAGCTACACAAAGAGAGAATGTCAGACATCTGCAGAAGGTCCCCCTCAACTATCAGAAGAGCACTTACTGGTCAGCACATGCATGTGAAGAAACTATTTGAGGTTGGGGGGACAACTGTCTACATGGGTTAGAGGACACATTACCAATTGCTTATACAGGTTCAGGAATAGTGCCTGTTCCCACAACTTCATAATTTAAGGGGCCATAGATACTCAGAATGGTCTTGCTGTAGTAATGGGAAATATTTAGCTGTAGACTAAATAGACCTGAGTGTATTCTGGTCCCACCTAGCAAATCTTAAAAGCATGGCACTAAAGGATCAAACTGTTTTTCAAGAAATGTAATTCTAGAACAAAGCCCAAGAACATAGAAATACAGAAATATCCAGCACCCAACAAGGTAAAATTCACAATATCTGGTATACAAAGAAACAGGAAAATAGGACCTATAATGAGATGAAAAATAATTACAACAGACCTGGAATTGACACAGATGTTTGAATTAGCAGATGAGGACATTAAGACAGTTAAAAGAGGGAGTAGTTTACAATTGTATGTGGTGGGATGGAGGCAAAAAGGAAGATGATGCTTAATAGGATTTTCAGGTTACACACTTCCTACTTCTTTAGAGCAGTGGTTCTTTACCTTGACTGTGTATCAGAATCACCTGAGCAGCCTTCAGACCTCCAGATGTCCAGGCTGTACTCCACATAATTATGTTGGAATCTCTTTGGGACCATGGTTGAGAACCTTTGCTTCTTAGAGGTTGAGGCATTAGATTAACTTCTGTGTTACTCATTTTAAGCCTGTGTTCTGTTTTTAGATACATACTGGAGTATATAGATTATGGTAGTTGAAAGCAGATAGGCACATTTATTAATTATATTTAAGTAATATATAATTAAATATTAATAGTTTCAGATGTGGTTACAGGTCACTGAAGTACAAAATGGATACATTTACATTTTTATATCAAATTACTTTTTACAGTGTATTTGGGAAATTAATAATTTAAATATTATCTTTGGGGAATTGTTTTCAAAGGGAAGAATGTCAGCTTTAAATGTGATTGTGTGTCTGAAGCTTCCTTGAAAGGGGTGTACAGCTGAATTTATTTAGAAGTGTGACTACCCTCCCCCCCCATTTCCATTTCTTTAGGGAGCACAAGCTTTGCTGAACTCCTCTTCAAATTTAAACAGCTGAAAATGCCAGTGCGAGCTTTGCTAAGATTGGCTCCTTTGCTTCTTGGAAGTCCACAGCCAATGGTTATGTGATCAGCTCTGGTGGTAAAACTACCCTGAAGCGTGACTTCTGCACAAAAACATGACCCAACAACAAAGCTAAAGAAACATTTCTAAGTTTTATAATATAACTAGGGGGAAATGAGCTGCACAAACCTCAATGTATTTTAAAATCCAAGTGTTTTAAATATTCCAGATGCTCTGTTGCTGTCAGCATTAACATTATATGATATATAGAAGTGAGTTAAAATTTACTTTTGTAAATAAAGTTTTTTGGTTTGTTTTCAAAACTCTTTTTTTAGTATATGTGCTGCCGAAGCAAGCACTGTTTTCAAAACTCTTGATGATTATTTTAGTTTGGGATTTCAGAGAATAGAATAGTGGGGGCTGGGGTGGATATTCATTTTTAATCTTTCAACTATGGTGATTCAGATGAAATGACTATGTTCAAATCTGCAAGGTTTTTAAAGAAGCTCTGTCATCAAGTTTTACTTTCTGCAGCAAGAAAATGGCTTTTAGCATCTCCTCTAAGATGTCAGAGTTTTCCTGCCTAAAATTAGTGTGTACTTTCTGTGACAGTGCCAGGCATCCTCATAGTATGAGCAGTCACCTTCAACAGGAGGACAGTTACACCGTAATGAAGAATTGCTCAACATGAAGCCTGCTCTAAGTAGAGAAATACGCAATTTCCACTATAGAGAGGTCTTCAAAAGTTGCATTTAAAAATAAATGATGGTCCATTTCCACCCAAGATTTAGAGAATGTACATCTGTATCAAGAGTTTGTAGACCAAATAGTGATGAGAGATATTCACATAGAGGTGCCTCCAGCTTCAGGTTTCCCGTATAGGAAGAAGAAGACTCCCTGCTGTCCAGATCCTGACATGAGCCCTGTGCTTCCTGAGTGGCCAGTGGGACCCTAAGCTGCTAGAAACGGCAAGATTCATTCAGTGATTTCACATGTCCACATCCTGAATTTTGCTGTTTAGCTTGAAATGTAAAAATCAAAGCAAATAGAAATGTTTCCATTGAGATTTTGGCAAAAACCCATGTGACATTTGCTTCTGCGGAGGGGAAGGGGGGCGGGGAGGAGGGCATGCCTCTAGAGGCGTCTCTAGACTCAGTATTCCATCTGCATGCTTGCCCCAGGGACTTGGTCCTGCATATACAGCAAAGGCAAGATGTGGGTGCCTGGGAGGGCAAAATGTGCTTCCCTTTCACACTTAGCTAGTTTTTCTTATCATTAAAACTAAAAGAAAAAAATTAAAACAGATTACAAAAATTCCATTTGAATCAAGATTTAAAGAACTCAGTATCTGGGCAACTGTTGCTATCTTCAGTCTCAGTTGTTTATAATTTGTATTCTTTTCTCTGAAGGAGAACTTAAGAGACCATTACTTGCACACTATGTATTCTCATATATGAGGGAGAAGAGTCATTAGAATGTTGTCAACAAAAGCAAAAATCAGGCTTTCTAAGAGAAAGAGCAGAATAAAAGATTGCAGATGGTCTGGAAATAGCATTGTCTTTATAGTTTGGACCTAATGGTTAGGTGACAGGGAGCAAAAGGTATTCTGGGCAGTCTTTTGAATAGACATGATAGGATCATCAAAGAAATGAATTCTAGCTATTTATGGGTTTTCAAAAAATTTGGAGAGTAGCTCTCACCATCCAGAATATTTCAGCCTCCTCAAAGTTAAGACAAGGGAAGATCTGGAGAAGTGCGTCCGGCTCCTAAGGGTTTTGGCCCAAAATTGGCTGTCACTTCCAGTTACAGCCTGTTGGCAGGAAGTCAGACTGATCCACCTCGTGTGACTACTCTTCCATGTGTCCATGAAGGGGAGGAGAACCAGACGCTGGTGAGTACTAGTTACTTTATGTCTGTCACAGTATGGTTCCTAACTTATAATTCCCCACGTTCATCTTTTCTACTTACATGGCTATAAATGCTTCCATGGATGGACATAATTAAATAGTAGTTACACACATGCATACTCAGAGAGATTATTGTCTCCCTGAGGGGAGGGGGGCTGATATCTGTGCCCCTCCCTTGAGTAAGATGTCCTGTGAAGAGGTGAAGGCCTGAAATTGTGGGCAGCTCTGAGGCATGGACGCCAGACCCTAGCAGGAGTGACCATTGGGTTAAGCCCTACTGCTTCTCTCAGTGCTGCCTGATCTTGAGTAAGGCCACTTTTTTTACCCTTTGTCTAGAAACCAGCCGACTTCACAGCTTATGGTGATCCCAGCTCAGAGATCTTCTGACAGCCCAGAGGAAGCAAGGAGGAGGGGACCTCTCATTGCTCAGCTTGATGAGCAGTGTAGAGACCCACTTTGGTGGGAGGCCAGTGTGCCTGTTGGGCACAGGCCAGAGTTTGGAAGCCAGGATTCTGAGTAGAAGCCAGAGCATGTGAAGCCAAGGCAGGAATTGCCAGAGGAATAGATTTGTGTGTCAACTGTGTGTGTGACATGGATTCTGAGGAAAACCATGTCAAAACCCAATCTGAGGACAGTAGTAGACCAAAGTCAGGAGAGGATGCTGGGAGCTGAGTGACACTGGAAGGCCATGGACCATTTTGAGATCCAAACCAGGAAGACTTAGTTGGCAGCACACAGACTAATATGCCTCTTGTATATAGGGTTGGGGGCTTGTCTTCTGGGTTCCTCCATCCTCATACCACGTTTTGTAGAAAATGCCTAGTTGTATGAAGATCTCTCCAATTTAGCTATGGGGAAGGGAACAGGATTTGGTCACCTCTGTACCCCCAGTGTCTGCAGACTTTAACCAGCAGTGGAAGGAAGCAGAGGGGAGGTTGGGGGGGCAGCTCCTAAGAGGGTGTACCCAGGCTGGAGGCCTCTGTTAGCACTTAGCAGCCACCCTGCAGATACCCATCTGGTTTACAAAGGTTCCCAGGTGACTGGCTTTTCCTGCTTCCCAGGGCCAGCCAGGTTTCCCCCACTCTGAAATACATTACTTGCTTCTCATTAGTCACAAGCGTGGGAAAGTCTTTATTGCTAAATTGAAAGAAAAGCCCCTAAAACCATATCCTTAATTTTTGCCTGTGGATAAGGATGGACTTGCCTGTTGGCCATCCTCTTGCTTTGCTCCATGTTCTGTCCTTGAATGAAAGGGAGGCCAGGATGGGGAGGAAGGGTCACTCAGATTGCAGGACCTTCTGTCTTCAAGCTGCTGCATAAAAGATCAGCACTGGACGATCTCTCTGCCCCTCTTTCTATAGCTGAGCCCCGTGAGGCTCAGGAAGGGAGGTGGCTGGCCCAAGGCTGCTCTGCTCTCATCACAACCCCTATAACAAGCCTGGGCTTTCAGACCATACTGCTTCTAACCCCCGAATCTGGCTCATTATTGCCTCTCTTAGTGCAGTAGATCTAAGAGGCAGATCAGCATAAATTAGAAGGGCGTTGCTCCGGTTTGTGGACCCTTCCCTTCTCTGTGCATCTTTAGAAAAACAAAGACCTTTGTGTAATTTCTTGGAATTAGATTGAGTTAGTCTGTGTGCTGCTTTCTTGGTCATATAACAACCATCTTAACTTAAAATGTCTCTTTTAGCTGAAAATATTTCTTCCTATTCTGTGGTACATTATAAAATGAAATAGGAAATTTAGAAAAAAATTTGTACTAGATTCAATAAAATCAGTGAAAATCTATAAATAACTGCATGTTCATAATTTCCACTGCTTTTACTCCAGTACTTAGGTGTGAAATCTGTTGCCTTGTCTCTAGTTAATGGATCCAACTCTGGTCTTACATTCAGGTATGCTGCCTTGGGGAGCTGTAGTCCATGGGCTTCCAGAACCCAGATGTACTAAATCATGATCTGGGTAATCATGTCACTGGGGGGATTTATCACAGGGACAGTGTTTGGAAGCTAGTTAATGCCACTCGTGTTCTTTCATTTGTCTTGAGTTCATATTTGTGCCTATTTTTCATTTAATCAAGGCTTTTGTTTGCTTACTGTGTACCATTCCAGAGATTAAGAAGATAGTCTCATCAACTGGAAATGTGGGTAAATGTACATGGCTCTTCAATAATCGAAGAATCATTAGCAAATCCGTTGTAATTAGCATCCCTAGCTGCAGTCTCTCTGCCTGGTAAGATCTAGATGAGATGAGCACCAACCCCCACTTGATGAAATTTCTGCAAAACCCCAGAGGGTGGTGCGGGTGCTGTCTTGTGTCATCTTGCTCCAAACTCCCGCTCTGCTTCTCTAGTTAATTTTCGTTCGGCTCATCTCACTGTGCCCTCTGCCTGGGCCAGATGTCAACTCAGTATCTTCAGCACCTCCTCCTCTCTTTGCTTAGCTTTTTCCCATGTGGGGCCAGGTAAGAGTGTGCCACTGGGAGGAGCCAGTGAGTGGTGCCCAGGGGAGGCCTGGAGGTGGAAGAGGCAGCCAGGCCATTGCTCTCCTTCACTGGTCACGGTCTGGCAGGAGGGCAGATGGTGCATACCTGGCTGCGGGAAGCTACCACCAGCTCTGACAGATCCAGCCCTGGATTCTGTAGTGTTGCAGGGGCTTCTCAGTCCTCTGCTCCCTAAACATTTCCGTCTACTTTGCTTCATCAACACCCTTTCTACTTGGGTTCCTGAGCAAACCCTGTGCTGTTAAGTGGGACACGACACAAGTGTGAACTCAGCCCCATCCCCAAGTCCTGTAAAAACCACTCACCACCACTTGGTCTCCCCTGATTTTGCTCATAGAATTTCCAGCCCTTGGCTATCTCTTTAGCTCCCAGTGCTGTTCACTTTCCTTTTCCATGATCAAACCCTCAGGTGTGCTCTGACACTCCCAAGATTTTGTGACAGTCCTATAATCCATGTGCCAACTCGTCTGGATGGTACCAACCTCAGGCCATAGTGGCAGTGACCCCCCCGAGTGGCCTTGGGTTTCTCCCTAACACACTGAGAGGACTCACTGACTAAAGGAAGAATGTACAGTCTTTATTGCTAAGTAACTGGAACGATGTGGGTTGACCGTGTATTATGCCATACTTCTTGGGACTGAGTCACTAGATGCCTGAGTGAGGAGAGAAACAACGTCGTAGCCTAACTGTTTCTACCTTGGCCTTCTGGGGCTGCAAGGACTAGGTGTCACAGACAGTGAGTACTGTGATTATTTGCAACTGGAAAGTTCCAGAGGACTCAAGAAGAAAATGTTAAGCCCTCATGGGATAGACAGGGTGTATTGCTTCTTGAAAGGAGTCAACCTTTTACAAGACTGGATATTCTGTCCATGCTTGACTGTGAGGTTCCTGGGAACCTTGGAGTTACAAGCAGTTTTGTGGCAAATCAGGCTTTTCCATGGGAAAAAAGTGGTGAAGACCTAGACAGTTTCTGTCTGGTAACTGCAGTTATTGTCCAGTAATTAGATTTCCTATCTAGAATAGCTATACATATCTATATATCAATATATCTGTATATCCATCCATCCATCCATCCGTCGAGAGTGCTGTAAAATCTATGAGCGTCACTGAGCAAATCGAGCTGCAGTGGACCAGCCCAGGCCTGTGGAATTGCCTGTAACACTGGGCACCTACCCCCAGAACCTGTCCCTCAACCCCATCCCAAGTGTCCTTCCTAGTCTCTGAAGGGTTTTGCATCTGAATGTTCCTTACCTTGGTATCAAGATCACAATCCCTACTCTCATTTGAGAGCATTTGCATGGTGTACCCCGAGCCCTCACCTTACTGTTAGCACCTCTGAATGATTTAAGGATAATCTCACACAGAGCTGGGTTTTGCTTTGCGAATCAATCTGAAAATCTTTTAGTAGTGAGTTCAGATTTATTAATGCAAATAATATGACTGATCTCAGTTGAATCTCATTTTTTATATGAATCTCTGTTTTTATTGTGGCGATAATTCTGTTCCTATATTGTATTTCTACTCTCTTTCTTATATTTGCCATGTATTTGATGTTTTCTTTGCTCTCTTAAAATTTATCATATTCATTTATTTGGCATTCAGGATGGCTTGTGTTCTTCTGCATACATTTAGCACTTAATATCCTCATAGGACTCTTCTAGTCCCTCTTTTTTTTTTTTTTTTTTTTGCCCCTAAGTAAATTTTAATTTGAGAACAAATGACAGTCAATCAGTCTTTTCCACATGGCTGAACCCATAGCAAAGATGGATGATATCATTGGCTATTTTCTGTCATATAGAAAACTGAGAGATGTGGTCCATGGCAGAACTTCCTTAATCTTTACTGATAGATGGTACATACATACATACATACAACGGCTTCTCCAG
>NW_028068209.1:0-385 GCF_054177405.1 Leptonychotes weddellii
AGGAGACTCCCCGGAGGAGGTGGCATGTACATGGAATGAGAAGGAGGTAGTAGCCAGGTGGCTAGGCAGCAGGGAAGTGTGTGCCCATGAGGGGGTGGGGGGGATGCATGGGAAGGCCTTGACCCTCAGGACTCCCTCAGCCTCCACCCCCAGCTTGGATTTTACCGAGAGCGCAGGGGTGAGCCACTGAAGCATTTCCGACAAGTGACAATCCGTTTGCGTTTGGAGAAGTTCCTTGGAGAAGCCTGGAGACGTGGGGGGTAGGGAGGCTGTTGGAGTCACCCCTCAGTAGATGCGAGTCCCTCAGCGGGGCTGGGGGAGCTGGCAGAGGGAGGAGAGAGGAGTACCAGCTGCAGGCAGCTCAGGAGGCTGGGCACCCCAGCCC
>NW_028068210.1:0-385 GCF_054177405.1 Leptonychotes weddellii
CCCCCCGTCCCAATCTTTTTTCTCTGTGAATTTGATCGCTCTAAGTACATCATGTGAGTGGAACCGTGTAGGATTTGTCTTTTTGAGACTGGCTCATTTCACTGAACATAATGTCCTCAAGGGTCATCCATGTTGCGGTCTGTGTCAGAATTCCCTTCCTTTTTAAAGACTGAATAAGGTTCCGTTACGTGAATATACCACATATATATTTTGCTGATCCATTCATCCGTTGACGGAAGCTTGGGCTGCTTCCACTTTTTGGCTACTGTGAATAGCGCTGCTATGAACATGGAGGTACAGCTCTCTGTTTGATGCACATCCTTTAAAAGGGAGAGATAAGATGAAACCCATCCTGGGACTGTGCTTTGGACCCCATAATTCTGGT
>NW_028068211.1:0-385 GCF_054177405.1 Leptonychotes weddellii
GCAAGGAGAGCCACACTCCCTCTGAAAATTCTAAAGGAGAATCTTTCCTTCCTCATTCCAGCCTCTGGTGGCTCCAGTTCTTTGGCTTGTGGCAGAATAATCTAATCTTCATATGGCTTTCTTGCCCGCGTGTCTCTCTTTATGTCCTTTCTCTTGTGAGGACACCAGTCATTAGATTTAGGGCCCACTCTAAATCCAGAAGGATGTCACTTTGAGATCCTTAACTGAGCCTATCCAAATAAGGTCCTATTCACAGGTACCAGGGGATAGGACTTTCTATATCTTTGGGAAGGGGAGACACTATCAAACCTACTACAGAAGGTGAAATATCAGTAGTTTAAAAAAACTCTGGCCCATGGGGTACCTGGCTGGCTCAGTCGTTAAG
>NW_028068212.1:0-385 GCF_054177405.1 Leptonychotes weddellii
GCCTGGGTGGCTCAGTTGGTTAAGCGACTGCCTTCGGCTCAGGTCATGATCCTGGAGTCCCTGGATCGAGTCCCGCATCGGGCTCCCTGCTCGGCAGGGAGCCTGCTTCTGCCTCTGACCCTCCCCCCTCTCATGTGCTCTCTCTTTCTCATTCTCTCTGTCTCAAATAAATAAATAAAATCTTTAAAAAAAAAAAATAAATAGGGCGCCTGGGTGGCTCAGTCGTTAAGCATCTGCCTTCGGCTCAGGTCACGATCCCAGCGTCGGGTTCGAGCCCCACATCGGGCTCCCTGCTCCACGGGAAGCCTGCTTCACCCTCTCCCACTCCCCCTGCTTGTGTTCCCTCTCTCGCTGTGTCTCTCTCTGTCAAATAAATAAATAAAAT
>NW_028068213.1:0-385 GCF_054177405.1 Leptonychotes weddellii
GGCGCCTGGGTGGCTCAGTTGGTTAAGCAACTGCCTTCGGCTCAGGTCATGATCCTGGAGTCCCGGGATCGAGTCCCGCATCGGGCTCCCTGCTCGGCAGGGAGTCTGCTTCTCCCTCTGATCCTCCCCCTCTCATGCTCTCTGTCTCCCATTCTCTCTCTCAGATAAATAAATAAAAAATCTTTAAAAAAAAAAAAAGAAATTATTGTAAAAACCTTGGTAATGTGAACATAAGCTTTAGTTTCCTTTGTTACTGCATTTTGTTTATGATAAAATTTTCACACTGTTATTGATCTAAATCATTACACAAATCTTATATTAAAATATACATTGTTTAAAAAAAAGAAAAGATACTCATATGATTTCAAACATTTTAAATTTGTTA
>NW_028068214.1:0-385 GCF_054177405.1 Leptonychotes weddellii
TGGGTGGCTCAGTTGGTTAAGCGACTGCCTTCGGCTCAGGTCATGATCCTGGAGTCCCGGGATCGAGTCCCGCATCGGGCTCCCTGCTCAGCGGGGAGCCTGCTTCTCCCTCTGACCCTCCCCCCTCTCATGCTCTCTCTCTCTCTCTCTCTCATTCTCTCTCTCAAATAAATAAATAAAATCTTTAAAAAAAAAAAAAACTTATTAATATATATGCTTATGTGCCAGTAATATAATGGAAAATACTACGCTATAGGATAGTAAGTTTCTCACACCCTCCAAAGGGGTTCACCTTAGAAAGAGCCCACGCCATGTACCTTAGAGAACCAAAACACTTTTTTTTCTAATCTTCCACAATACACATCCTTTACAGGGAGTGTGTTCC
>NW_028068215.1:0-385 GCF_054177405.1 Leptonychotes weddellii
GTGTGTGTGTGTGTGTAAAAAGATAAAGCAAAGGGGCGCCTGGGGGGCTCAGTTGGTTAAGCACCTGACTCTTGATTTCAGCTCAGGTCCTGATCTCAGGGTCGAGCCCCGTGTCGGGCTCCGCACTCAGTGGGGAGTCTGCTTGAGATTCTCTCCCTCTGCCTCTGCCCCTCCCCCTCCCAAAAGGAGATAAAGCAGAAGTGGCTAAATGATGGTAGCTGGTGGTTCCAGGTGAAAATTACATAGGTGTTCAATGTACTGATTCTGCAACTTTTTGTAGGTTTGAAGTTCTTGTGGAGGAAGGAAGGAATGGGAACAACTAAAAAGCCCATCAATAAGGAACAGGTTTAATAAATTATGAGACACACAACAAAATGTGATGCAG
>NW_028068216.1:0-385 GCF_054177405.1 Leptonychotes weddellii
GGGCGCCTGGGTGGCTCAGTTGGTTAAGCGACTGCCTTCAGCTCAGGTCATGATCCTGGAGTCCCGGGATCGAGTCCCGCATCGGGCTCCCTGCTCGGCAGGGAGTCTGCTTCTCCCTCTGACCCTCCTCCCTCTCATGCTCTCTGTCTCTCATTCTCTCTGTCTCAAATAAATAAATAAAATCTTAAAAAAAAAAAAAGATGCAATGGATTTTCCTATTATCTGTAGTCATCCTTACTGGCTGATTTTACCCTGGAAAGCAGTTAAACCCTTGTTCTAGGCTTAAATGTCTGGGCAGGCTAGCCAGAAACTGAGGAATTGAAACAACAAGCATCACAGCCAGACTTTCACCTAGGCAATTTTTCTGTTAATTACACTGAAGGAC
>NW_028068217.1:0-385 GCF_054177405.1 Leptonychotes weddellii
CAAAGCTCAGAGAAGACAAGAGGATTGCTAGGAAAGAGAAAAGTGAGTAAGTCCATGATTTAAGGGATAGAATTTGAACCATCTTCACTGAGAAAAAAGATACACCTTTTAAAAAGATTTCAACTTTATAATATTTTAATTTTCAAAACTCAAAGCAGTACAACGTGTCTCTGGATGAAATAGGAATCTTGTCACTTCCATTTTGAAGGCATAAAAGGCTTTATATACCATTTGCTGGGGAAGTTACAGATGGGTTTTGAGTATCAGATGAACCACTGGACTAAATTATTTTAAGTGAGAAAGGAGCAATGGCCAAAAACCTAGATTTTATTATTTTTTTAAGATTTTTTTTTTATTCATTCATTTGAGAGAGAGAGAGAGAGAG
>NW_028068218.1:0-385 GCF_054177405.1 Leptonychotes weddellii
GCGCCTGGGTGGCTCAGTCGTTAAGCGTCTGCCTTCGGCTCAGGTCATGATCCCGGGGTCCTGGGATCGAGCCCCGCATCGGGCTCCCTGCTCGGCGGGAAGCCTGCTTCTCCCTCTCCCACTCCCCCTGCTTGTGTTCCCTCTCACGCTGTGTCTCTCTCTGTCAAATAAATAAATAAAATCTTTAAAAAAAAAAAAAGAAAGATGTGGAGAAAAGGGAACCCTCATGCACTGTTAGTGGGAATGTGAATTGGTGCAGCCACCATGGAAAAAGGTATGGGTTTCTTCAAAAAATAAAAACAGAACTGCCATGTTATCCAGCAATTCCACTTTGGGGTATTTATCCAAAAAAACAAAACACTAATTCAAGAAGATATATGCATCC
>NW_028068219.1:0-7962 GCF_054177405.1 Leptonychotes weddellii
GAGTTCCTGGAGTGGTGTGGGGTGGGAGGGATGGGGTGGCTGGGTGATCGACACTGGGGAGGGTATGTGCTCTGGTGAGCGCTGTGAATTGTGTAAGACTGTTGAATCACAGACCTGTACCTCTGAAATAAATAATACATTATATGTTAAAAAAAAAAAGAAGAAGAAGAAGAAAACAGGAAAGGAAGAATGAAGGGGGGGAATTGGAGGGGGAGACGAACCATGAGAGACTATGGACTCTGAGAAACAAACTGAGGGTTCTAGAGGGGAGGGGGGTGGAGGGATGGGTTAGCCTGGTGATGGGTATTAAAGAAGGCACGTACTGAATGGAGCACTGGCTGTTACACGCAAACAATGAATCATGGAACACTACATCAAAAACTAATGATGTAATGTATGGTGATTAACATAACATAGTAATAAAAAAAAATCCATGTAAATTTTGAAGATCAATGGGAAAAATGTCCCTGAAGCATGGATATATCAGGATTATTATTATAAATTCCCAGTTCTGCCTATTGCATTTTAATAGAAATTCCAGTTTCATAAAATAAAAGTTATTGGTAAGGGAAACTAGAGTGACATTTACAAGTCTTTTATGTAACACTTTATAGTTTTGTACATTACAACTCAGTAATAAGAAGAAAAAGAAGAAACACTGCATATTTTCTCTCATAACTATTTAGAATCCTTAACAAAATTCTCATGAGAAATTACCAATTTCTACTTTTATGAAATAACCTTAGCCATAACCTATTCTGTAAAGGTATTATTTAATTATATATCATTTTCAGATTACTGTAATTATTGACAATAGTGACAAATAATTCTCCAGAATATTCTAGCAGAAAACTATGGAACTTCATTCTCTTTTTCATATATTCAGATCTTTATTCACTTTAGTTTTGCTTTTACAATTTACAACCCAGAATAGTTATTGTGATTCATTTAATCCTGAGCTTTGCTTCAATCTAGGTCAACACAGAAGCAATCCCCAAACCTTTTAACTTGTTAGTAATTTTCAAAATTTTTTAAACTGTTTACAAGAGGTAATTCATAGGTGCAAAGGGAGCACTTACCTTAATGTGCAGAAATATCTCAAAAGGGATTGCAGCTAACTCAGCCAATTCAATAGAATCCTCAAGGTATCTAAACCTGATGTGGATTTGAGATTGAAGAGGGAGAATCATACTGATTAGGGTGGAGGAGTGGGGTTGGTCTTTATAATTAACTATCTGGAATTCCTCTTATTAACTACTATCGATATCATTTATACTATGTGCCAAATTTTGTATTAAGTCCTTCACATGGAATTTCATCACTCAATTTTCACAATAAACTCTATGGAATAGGTTCCAATTTTACTGATGGTGTGCTTAAAGATCTAAGAGGTAAACCGCCCACTAGGGGAAAAAGCTAAAAATTGAACCCAAGCTCTCTGAATCCAAAATCAAGATCTTACCTCCTCAAAGTAAGTAAGTCCAGTCAAAGAAAAAGGGCCCAGTCTATCCTTTGATAAAACTTAATTACCAGGAACTGACTGCTACATAAGACATCGAAAACTTAAACAGTCAGTTTCAAATAGGCAAGTTCAAAAGGTGGTCCAAAGACCCTGAACATGAGAAAAGATGTTGAATCTCTACTAATCAAGAAAATGCAAACTGAAACAGCAATGTATTATCTGTTTTTTCATCCATTACTTTTGGATGCAAGAGTTAAAAACGTTAACAATATCTGGTTTAGGTGAAGATGCTAGTAAATGGGCTTTTTTTCCACGTGCTATTAATTGTGACTAACACTAAGTAAGACTTTTTTTAGAGGAAATTCAACACTTGCCATTTAGAAAGACATTTGACATTTTGGATAGAAAGAAAAAAATGAAGTGGTTATGAAGGATAATATTTTTTAATGTTTACCCATTTTCCCTGTATGTTCTTTTACATTTTTACTCTCCGTATTTCTGGTTATCTTAATCTTTTACAGTAAGAATATGGTCATATTATCCTTGTGTAATTTAAGACCTTTAGACTAAAGAATAGATCATGAGGGTTCCATCAGCTAAATTGTACCTACTTCTCATTTACCATATTTTTAAATCTCTGTTTCCTGTTATTCTTGGGATATCTGGAGAGATGCCAGCTTCCCATTGTCCTGCCAATTAGAAGTGCTGTTATCACGGTTCCCTCACTCTGCTAACACGCAGACTCCCATGGCTAGCTCCTCCATCTGCATTCTAAATGGAAAGAAGATACCGAAATTGATCCTGAGTTGATTTTCTGCTGAAACATAGACGTACAGGAGGAGCCCCTAGCAATACCCACTTCTCTGCCATTGTTGCAAGACAGGGTGGGATTTCAGGCTTTGTATCTACATGGTATCTGTTCAAGGCCCAGGATGACCAACACGCTCCCAGGAAAGAGCCCTACACCCCATCAGCAAACTCTTACACTGTGATTCTGCCTCTAAGGTTGCTTCTTTTCCACCTGCAATGCTCTAGGTTTTACATGGTCCATTCCTTCCTTATCACATTTCCTCTAACTTCCTTCCTGTCAAGTGTCTGCTTCTTCCTTTCTTCCTTTGGCACTCAATACCCCTATCTACCTTACCTACGGTACCTGCTGGACCCTCCTTCTCACACAAATTTTCCTCGCTACTGCTGCCCTTGAAGCCCTGCACATCCTGGTATTCCAGACTTTGGGACTTCAAGGACCTGTAAATTCAATACAGAAATAATGTGGAGAATTGGCAGAAGACTGCCAAAGTACCAATTTTGCCAAATGGGCAATCAAAACAAGTAATACCAACTATTATCACCATCTTTTATGGAAGAAAGGCATACTAAAATGGGAAAAGGTCATAATCTGAGTAAAATAAAAATCTGTCTTAAAGAACGGGGATTAAGCAATTTGGGGAAAGACCTGAGTTGGGGAGGGGACACACAACAAGAAGCTGGAATACTGAAAAATGGAGGGGGGATACCTCCCTCACATCTCAAGGTCATGTGAGTGAGTTCCCCATGCTAAGCTAAGGAGTCACACTAGCTGCTCTTCTCTCTCAGAAAACTCCATCCATCATCAACTGCCTGCAGGCCACACTGGAAATGTCCAGCAAAGAGAAGCTCACTTATGCCCAGAGTTTGCTACCCTTCCCCAATTCAAAGGCACTTCACAGATTTTCTTTGTGTTCTATAGCCTGGGATACTTTATGCTCCCCTTGAAGAGAGTCCTGTACAGTTCTTGTCCTACAAAGAGGCTCTGGAGGGATGGAGGAAAAGCCCCAGCAGAAGTACTTGGCTGAAACTAGACAGCGGCACCCCCGCAGTGCTCATTCTTGTTATGGACATGTACTGTCCGTGCAAAAATTTTTAGGGCAATCACTGATACATGCCCCATTGTGAGACTCTAAAATCCTAAATGTACTTAATGTGGATGTTTTGTTTTTAGGTGAACACAGTTCTTGAAATGCAGTTCTTTTATACTTAATAAAATCCATTTTAATATTCACCCTGATGACTCATCATATATTTGTTCTAAAGTCAAAGGTTAAGTGGCTAAATGGCTTTTCTTTTTCTTCTAAAAGCCTAGGTTCCAACTACTTTGACCTAGATTGCCAGCGGTAGAAATATCCTAACCCTCTCAGGCCTCAGGAAACCAAATCCCATAGTTTTTATCAGGAATCTGTGAAAGGGAAGAGAAGGAATGGGGTTAGGCCCAGAGCCAAAAAGGAGTTTTAGTTATGAGAGAAAACTGGTCAATTTCAGGGCAAAGGCATCCAGAAAGGACAAACCGCATAGATGCCCCCACTTCCTCATGTAGCAGGGAGACATTGATGGTCAGTTTTTACAGTGGCATGGCTTATTTGCTCCAGTAACATTTGGTAGCAGAGGCACTGCCTTCCACCCAGGGTTATTACTAAATACAGAAGCTAGAAGGAAATGTACCAAGAAAGTTGCGAATGTGAAACATGTGCTGAGGTCAGAACACACACTCCCACATGCCCACACAACACATGACTTTGCACTTTATCACTGGGAACACGAATGCCATTTCTATCACCGTCATTAATTAGAATAAAAATTCTTAGAACTTGCTGCACCATTCTTCTCTAGAGCTAAGTAGGATTATTCCAGGCTTTCAGCCCAAGTTTTCAAAAAGCCTCGTTGATTAGAAGGCATTAACATTTATATTTCGCCAACACTGATTACACTGATTGCTGGCACATGTTTATGTGATAACCAAGACCTAACAAGAGAGATGCAGAAAAGGACAGTGAGCAGAATACTCATATGTAAGGGGCACCCATCAGTAACTGAGCTGACTCTTCTTTGGCAAAGGAAGGAGGTTAACTCACGGACTTCGAGGCACTTTCTAGAGCTAAAATTTTATGGCTCTGGTTAGCAGACAACATTTCAGAAGGCATCTACCTCTGAGTAACAGGAGGTTCAAAATCCCTCAAAGGCTGATTATCAATTCTTAGTACTTCATATTCTTTTCTTTTTCTTCCTGCCTTTTATCATGTACTCATTTCTCCTTGATACTGCTAATTAAAGAGGAAAAAAAGAGTTCTGGTAAGTCAAACTGAATGGAACAGAAAATTGAAGTTCTGAGATTACCGAAGAGTTCTCCAAATACTTAAATCCTCTGAAATATCTCTTTCTTCTGTGGCATCCAGCAGAAAGAATTAGCTGAGGTTAGAACTCTACCAAAGCCTAGAGATTTGTTGCAAAAGTACCTCTGAAGGAAAAATCTGGTAGAGAATGCCATCTACTTCTGCGAGAGACCCCCACTACAGCTGGCAATGGGGAAATCCGTGCTGTTTGTGATAAGAATGAAAGCAACCAATAGTCTTTCCTCTAAAAAGCAAAACAACCAGAAGCAATGACTTGCAAGTTTATAGCAAGCTTATCTCCTTCAGTTCAGGACTATTTGTTTGCCAACTGTTACTTTTCACAAATATAAAGTTAAATCAACAATTTTCCTGGCATTCATGACACGGTAGGTAAAAGAGCCTGTGAAATGTGGAATTAACTTTTCAGGTTCTGAAACGGATACATCACTTTTAGAAAAATAAACATTTGATGAGTGTTTTGCTGGCTCATTTACACTCCATTCCCAATCATAACTGTTGATTCCTCAAGCAAGGAAACAAAAAGAAAGAGTGTGTCATGTTCAGAACAGAACTGAGTGCTACTTGGAATAGGGGTTAAACACGCGTACATTTATTTTCACCATTATTTCCTACTACCACTGTTACTATTAATGTTGTACATTAAATAGTTTACCAAGTGTTTTCACGTATTTTTTCCCATTTGTTCATGACCCTCCTAACCCTGTGATGTAGATAAAATACTTATCTATGTCAAGTAATTTAGCATCTGTCACCATCCCCATCGCCACCATCACCTAGTGAGCCCTTACTGTGTGCCAAGCTGTACACTCAATGTTTTATGTGGATCATCTCATTTAATCCTCACAATGACCCTAAGAAACTGCAACTATTATCTCTATTTTAAAGATGAAAAAAACATGGTTGATTCGGGCCGGAATATGGGGCTTAGGAGTCCAAGTCCAGTGTTCTTTCCACATTGTTTTAATAATAGAGTTAAAAAGGAACAAAGAGAATGCTAAAGTTTCCAGTTCATTTCATATCAGTTCCCTTCAGACAGAAATAAAGCAAAAAAGGGACCATGAAAAGAAAGTTAAATTTGCAGCCTCTTCCCAAAATAAATACTTACAAAAATGCAGCAGGCAAAAGTATTTGCCAAATCTTCTGGAGCTTTTGCAAATTGCAGTAATGTTGCAATTCCACTATACTAGCAGTTAAATGCAAAATTCTACCTTTAATTCTCCTGCTGACCAAAAAACCAACCAAACAAACAAAGAAAAGCTATTAAAATAGAAAATAAAGAGGACTTTGTTAAGAAGTCTCACAGTGTGGGGTGGCCTACCATGACTGATAAAACTCTTGGGTTTTCAAACCACCCCAGTTGCAGCCTGGTTGGTCTTTGGCTCTACCAGATTCAATTTCTACTCAGAAGTATTTAACGAGTACCTACTGCATGTTTGGTGTTGGGGGATATAGAGATGAACAGGACACTTATTATTCCTGCCTTTCTGGAGATTATTATGAACTAAAGGTAAAGACAAATAGGAGATTAATTATAGTATAATAAATTCCAGAACAAGGGATTTATCCCAGTATTGGGAATTAGAGGAAGCTTCCCTGAAAAAAAATGGCATTTAGATGAAACCTGAAGGAATGCCAGAAGTTAATCTGAGAAAGAGGTGGCATGAGGGGCGTCTGGGTGGCTCAGTTGTTAAGCGTCTGCGTTCGGCTCAGGTCATGATCCTAGGGTCCTGGAATCAAGCCCCGCATAGGGCTCCCCGCTTGGCGGGAAGCCTGCTTCTCCCTCTCCCACTCCCCCTGCTTGTGTTCCCTCTCTCGCTGTGTCTCTCTCTTTGTCAAATAAATAAATAAAATCTTTAATAAAAAAAAAAGAGGTGGCATGAGGACTCAGGGGAGAGAAAAGCTGAAGAGCAGAAATGGGGTCACCCACAAACCTGAAAGATAATCTACATCCTCCATGAGGTGGAGGTTTCCATAATCTACCCCAGGGTGGAAGTTCAGAGGAGAGCAGGTTATATAGGGAGTCCATCTTTAAAATATTTCTCTTACTCAGACAAGAATTCCCACACTCTTAAGGAACTAGCATATTCCTCCCTTACTCTGGAAAGACTGTAAAGGAAACACACTGACAGTTTCTCAGCTAATTACAACGGTGGTTTCATGAATGTCAGAAAAAAGGGATGGGGGAAGACAGTCATTTAACAGGACATGAGAGGAGGGCGCCTGGGTGGCTCGGTCAGTTAAGTGACTGACTCCTGATTTCAGCTCAGGTCATAATCTCAGGGTGGTGAGATCAAGCCCCGTGTCAGGCTCCATGCCCAGTTTAAGATACTCTCTCTCTCAAGGAAAAAAAAAAAAAAAAAGGACATGAGAGGATAAAATGGAGATAGAAAAGGAAAAAAGAAAAGAAAAAATGTCATTTTTTTTAGGGAAGCTTCCTCTAATTCCCAATACTGGGATGAATCTCTGGTTCTGGAATTTATTATACTGTAATTAATCTCCTATCTGTCTTTGCCTTTAGTTCACAATAATCTCCAGAAAGGCAGGAACAGTAAGTGTCCTGTTCATCTCTATATCCCCCAACACCAAACATGCAATAGGTATATAAAAAAGGAATGTATACCCTAAATGAAATAGATCACAGTAATGAAAAGTTTAAAAATTTAATATGATGAGCCCTCAGTTACCTACCTCTGGCTTAAAGAATTTGTAACACATTATTCCAGATTCGTTTAGATTGTACTTGGGACTGCCAGAGAAGACAATACAGTGTAGCAGATTTACTTTCCTACTTTCTGTTTAGGTTTGTTAAGCCTGTGGATGAGAAGCAATACACTAGAAGGCTTTATTTCATTCCTTTACTTGGTACTTCAATTCCTTAATTCATTTTAACACTCACACAAGAATTAGTGGTTTGTTTTGCTTTGTTTTTTAGTATCTTAGAATTTAAGCATTAGTTCTGAATTACTAAGGACACCAAGTGACAGGATGAGAAAGCAGCCCAAAGAGTGCCAGGAAAGAAGGAAAATGAGTTTTTCAGAAGTAATGCATGTGCTAAATATTCTCTATCTGTCCATCCAGATACACACATCAATCTTTTCCACCCTGCTCTGTGCTTCAGAGAGATCCCTTGAGTTTTCAGTCAGATGTGGTCAATGGGAGGCATTGGTAGGAGGTCAGAAAAGAGGGACCGGTGATGAATGGATAAAGAAGATGTGGTATATATATACAATGGAATATTATGCAGCCCTCAAAAGGAATGACATCTTGCCATTTGCAATGACATGGATGGAACTGGAGGGTATTATGCTGAGCGAAATAAGTCAATCAGAGAAA
>NW_028068220.1:0-385 GCF_054177405.1 Leptonychotes weddellii
GCTGTACCAACTTGCATTCCCACCAACAGTGTAAGAGGGTTCCCCTTTCTCCACAACCTCTCAAACATTTGTTGTTTCTTTCCCTGTCCATTTTTGCCATTCTAACTGGTGTAAGGTGGTATCTCAATGTGGTTTTGATTTGAATTTCCCTGATGGCTAATGATGATGAACATTTTTTCATGTGTGTGTTAGCCATTTGTATGTCTTCTTCAGAGAAGTGTCTTTTCATATCTTCTGCCCATTTTTTGACTTGATTATTTGTTTTTTGGGTGTTGAGTTTGAGAAGTTCTTTATAGATCTTGGATACCAGCCCTTTATCTGTAGTGTCATTTGCAAATATCTTCTCCCATTCTGTGGGTTGCCTCTTTGTTTTGTTGACTGTTTC
>NW_028068221.1:0-385 GCF_054177405.1 Leptonychotes weddellii
AAAATGAGGGTGTACTATTTCAGATAGCTTATAAACTGGGGAAAAGCGTGTATGCCCAAACTGCAAGATTAGATTTTTAGATACTGATTTATTTAGCCAAGAAGACAGACTCTGATAGGAAGTTAAGTGGCCACACAGCATAGGAGCAGAATTCCCTTTGGCCCCAAAATCTGGCATAGAGACTCTGGTGACACTGCAAAGTAGAGTCTGCTTGGGCCAGAGAAGCTTAATTGTTTCCTCAATAGACTACTTAAGGACACCTGGGTGGCTCAGTCCCTTCGGCTCAGGTCATGATCCCGGGGGTCCTGGGATGGAGCTCTGAGTCAGGCTCCCTGCTCAGCGGGGAGCCTGCTTCTCCCTCTCCCACTCCCCCTGCTTATGCTCT
>NW_028068222.1:0-385 GCF_054177405.1 Leptonychotes weddellii
GCGCCTGGGTGGCTCAGTTGGTTAAGCGACTGCCTTCGGCTCAGGTCATGATCCTGGAGTCCCAGGATCGAGTCCCGCATCGGGCTCCCTGCTCGGCAGGGAGTCTGCTTCTCCCTCTGACCCTCCTCCCTCTCATGCTCTCTGTCTCTCATTCTCTCTCTCTCAAATAAATAAATAAAATCTTAAAAAAAAAAAAAAAGAATTGCAGTTGTAAACTACAACAAAATTGCATGCTTGCTTTGTATCATTTTCTTGAAACTATTTCTCTCTTCAGTCTAAACTATCTCTTGAATTAAATAATACCAGGTCTTGCTATCTGGGGTATAATTTTTAATTTCATTAATTTGTCCTAAAACTAACTGTTCTGAGCTTTTGGGATTGTGTG
>NW_028068223.1:0-385 GCF_054177405.1 Leptonychotes weddellii
GGGTGGCTCAGTCGGTTAAGCGACTGCCTTCGGCTCAGGTCATGATCCTGGAGTCCCGGGATCGAGTCCCGCATCGGGCTCCCTGTTTGGCAGGGAGTCTGCTTCTCCCTCTGACCCTCCTCCCTCTCATGCTCTCTGTCTCTCATTCTCTCTTTCTCTCTCTCAAATAAATAAATAAAATCTTTAAAAAAAAAAAAAAGTAAAAATAGGAAGATATATCATGTTTTTAGATGAAAATTCTTGAAAGTATAAAAGACAAAAATTGTGACTCTATTAACTTGTTTGGACAATTTTATTTTGACTTTTAATGGATAAATCTTATAATTGAACACAATGGCTTTAAGATAAAAAAATACAATTTCCTAGATAATTTTGATAGTAGAAA
>NW_028068224.1:0-385 GCF_054177405.1 Leptonychotes weddellii
GCGCCTGGGTGGCTCAGTTGGTTAAGCGACTGCCTTCGGCTCAGGTCATGGTCCCGGCGTCCTGGGATCGAGTCCCACATCGGGCTCCCGGCTCGGCGGGGAGCCTGCTTCTCCCTCTGACCCTCTCCCCTCTCATGCTGTTTCTCTCTCTCTCTCTCTCAAATAAATAAATAAATAAAATCTTTAAAAAAAAAAAAAAACAATTCTAGGTCTAGAAAACAAATCAGAAGTTTATAGTCTCCCAGTCACTTGATGCTATCTTTATTAATCTCATTTGTCAGTTAGCCATATCGTTCGTGAGCGGTTGTTCGCTGCTTTTGAGTTAGAGGACTAATTTCTAACAATTTCAATTTACAGTTCTTCAGCGCCTCTACAATTAGTCACC
>NW_028068225.1:0-385 GCF_054177405.1 Leptonychotes weddellii
AAAGGATTGGCATTAGATTTTCTGTAAATCTTTGGTAGAATTCACCAGTGAAACCATTTAGTCCTGGGGTTTCCTGTGTTGGAAGATTTATGATTACTTGTTAATCTCCTTACTTGTTATTTGTCTGTTCAGATTTTCTTCATAATTCAGTCTTGGTAGGTTGTATGGGTCTAGGAATTGATCCATTTCTTTAATTCAGTTATCTATTTCTCCTGGGTTATCCAATTTGTTGGTATATAATTGTTCATAGTATTCTCTTACGAATTCTGTGGTATCACTTGTGATGTCTCCTCTTTCACTTCAGATTTTGTCATTTTTTTTTCTTAGCCTAAATGTCTTATTCAAGTCCCTTTCCCAAGTTTTAATAGAGGTATGTGTGTGTGTG
>NW_028068226.1:0-385 GCF_054177405.1 Leptonychotes weddellii
CGCCTGGGTGGCTCAGTTGGTTAAGCGACTGCCTTCAGCTCAGGTCATGATCCCAGGGTCCTGGGATCGAGCCCCGCATCGGGCTCCCTGCTCGGCGGGAAGCCTGCTTCTCCCTCTCCCACTCCCCCTGCTTGTGTTCCCTCTCTCGCTGTGTCTCTCTCTGTCAAATAAATAAATAAAATCTTTAAAAAAAAAAAAAGAAAGAAAGGCTGTGTGCTATCCAAGCTTTTTTTGTGATTGTGAGGCACACCTCATGTCGATGCCTTGAGTCCCATTTCCTTTGCCTTTATTTCTGAGTAGGGAAGGATATTTTGTTTAACTGAGCTTTGTCATTTTTTTTATTTTTTACCAGTAAGGACTAAAGGAATGCTGTCATGGGGGTTTT
>NW_028068227.1:0-385 GCF_054177405.1 Leptonychotes weddellii
GGCGCCTGGGTGGCTCAGTTGGTTAAGCGACTGCCTTCGGCTCAGGTCATGATCCTGGAGTCCCAGGATCGAGTCCCGCATCGGGCTCCCTGCTCGGCAGGGAGTCTGCTTCTCCCTCTGACCCTCCTCCCTCTCATGCTCTCTGTCTCTCATTCTCTCTGTCTCAAATAAATAAATAAAATCTTTAAAAAAAAAAAATTCAACATCCATTTATGATAAAAACACTCAACAAAGTGGATATAGAAGAAATGTACCTCAACATAACACAATAAAGGCCACACAGGACAAAGCCATAGTTAATATCATACTCAACTATGAATAGCTAACAGCTTTTCTTCTAAGACAAAGAACAAGACAAGGATGCCCACTCTTGCCACTTTAATTC
>NW_028068228.1:0-385 GCF_054177405.1 Leptonychotes weddellii
GGAAGGGTGGACAGACTGGAGGCTAGTTTGAGTTTTGTGGACTGGACATACGCTGGAAGAGGAGGGAGGCCCATAGGATGACACGTGTGCAGGTCACTGGCCTGGGTGACAGGCATTTGGTGGCACCACTTCCTGAAGAAAGGAACACAGGGTCTTCTGCAGCTTTGTTGAAAACTTGCCAGATCTGGAAGCAGGAGCGGCTCTGCCTACAGAGCAGCTGGGACGCCTCCCTCAGGGCCCAGGGGACCAGGAGGCCGTGAGCATCAGGGACCCGCGTGCGGTCACCATGCACCAGGCCTTGGCTTGAGCACTGACCCGGATCTGGACGTGGGGGCAGCACAAAGCGCAGGGTCGGGTGGCTGCCTGGGCAGAGCCGGGCCCCAGA
>NW_028068229.1:0-385 GCF_054177405.1 Leptonychotes weddellii
CCCGCATCGGGCTCCCTGCTCGGCGGGGAGCCTGCTTCTCCCTCTCCCTCTGCCCCTCCCCACTGCTTGTGCGTGCTCTCTCTCAAATAAATAAATAAAATCTTTAAATAAAAAAAGAAGCAACCCCGCGGAACTCATGGCTCTGTGTGTTGTGAGGATGCTTAGTGTGAGTACCAAGTGGCCACCGTGCACAGACCCTTGGGAGAAAGGTTCCTCTGGTCTGCGTCCCAGGTTACTTATACTCCTCCTCAGCCACAGATCTTCATATCTGGGGGAAAAACGGACTTGGTTTCCTTCTTCTCACTGCCTGCTAAAAAGTTTGGAGGCAAATATCTGGCCCACCCTGGCAAGGTTCCCCTCCCACTTCCTACCTCTCTGGTTGCCT
>NW_028068230.1:0-7962 GCF_054177405.1 Leptonychotes weddellii
GAAATACTGTAAATAAAACATGAATGTAAACTAAATTGTTTTCAACTTCCTTAAGTTACAGTTTTACACTAAAACAATGAATAGTTATTTATGCTTGAGAATTAGAAATCTCATACTACTTTAAAAATATTCATAGCAGGACAAAATAGTTCACCTTACATTGTTGCCACAGAGGAAAGGTTCTGTATTTGGTGTAACTCCTGTAGCACTGACAATGAAATCACAGCCGTATATCTTTTCATTAGTCAATTCCACATATACAGGCCATACCTCTTTAAAACAAACAAACAAACCACCTTCACTCTCAAATGTAATCACCAGCTGTCATTAGCATTATGTGAATATAATGCCTAGAACAAACAGTGAAAGAAAAAAGCAGGAGAGGACTTTAAAATGTACCCCTTAAGGGCGCCTGGGTGGCTCAGTTGGTTAAGCGACTGCCTTCGGCTCAGGTCATGATCCTGGAGTCCCGGGATCGAGTCCCGCATCGGGCTCCCTGCTCGGCTGGGAGTCTGCTTCTCCCTCTGACCCTCCCCCCTCTCATGTGCTCTCTGTCTCAAATAAAATCTTTAAAAAAAAAATGTACCCCTTAATAATTTTATAAGGCACATTTGCTTAAACAATTATAATGCAATCAGCACTATCTCGTTTTCAGTATAGTTACAAAATTACGGCATTCTAAACATTTTTCCTTCAAATTTAGACAACTTCCAACAAAATGATTTTAAACTGACAATCACTTTATAAATTATTTCTTTAAAACTATTAAGCTACTATACTCCACTGAGAATTTAGTCCAAATAGACTACTCACTTTTCAGTGTTTTCCCTTACTATTCATATTCCAACTCTAGCACTACCTTTTCCCATGGAAAGATTCAAAGAATTCAAAGACCGTGGAATGTCTTATATGCTAGTTCTCACGGGAAGTGTGAAATAGGGATTAGATCTGTTTCTTAATCCCAAATTTATAGATTTTCAATTTGTTTGATTTTGGGGAAGTCACTTCATCTTCTGAGAGTATCAAAGTTTTTTTAGTTGATAACTGTTTTGATCTGCAAGATATTCTGATTGACGCACAGAATTCTGGTGGTCAAAGCACCAGGAGCCCCATGTAAAATGTAAAGCTGAATACAAACTCTTAGGAAAGTTGAAGACTAAGTAATGAAAACAAAATGACTTACGTTATTAAGTAATTGTTTCATTTTTACTTTTTATGTTCAAATTTCATATGGAAATTAAAGTTTTTTAATATAGTAAGATTAAGTAAGGTTTTTTCCTTTTAAATTACTGGTTATTGTATTTTTTTCCTTATTTTATTACTTACCTTTATCAGTTGTCACTGACTGATTAGAATGGTCTCTGGGAAAAGGCAAGGACTTTTTCTTAGAAATTCTAAATTCTTCCTGAAGGTAGATTTTCTTTACTTCACACATAGTTTCAATATGAATCTTATGAGAAAACTAAAGAAATACTGGTCACCATACAATTCCCAAAAAACGACTTAGGTTGCTAATGATTATAAAAAATTACAATACACTTATAGAAACATACAGAAAAAATAATTCTTATAATATAAATGGAAACACACTGGATGCCCCAAAGTAAGCCTCTCAATTTGTGTGTGTGAAGGGAGTGAGCAGAAATCCATTCAGAACCTAAGAAAACAACCAGTTGCACTGGCAGGGCATGCTTTTAAGTATAAGCCTCAGTGATAATCACAAATATAGTTGTTAAAAAATTACACTGCTAGAGACTATAAAAACCTCTTGAGGGCAAGTCCATGCCGACTTACTGTGATATCTGAGAACCTTAGTAAAGTGCCAAGTACAAAGGAGATAATGTTTAGTGAACCAAACTGCTGAAGTTCTCAGGTTAAAAATACTATTAATCTTTGGATCTGAAGATGCAGGAAGAAGTGATTTTGTATAATTTCTATCACAAAAATTAGATAGGCCATGAAGCCAGCTCCTCTCCAAACTACCCAAGGCTGAAAAGAAATCATACACAATAATAAGGACTCCATGTATGCTTCTTACAGTATTTAAATATCACAGCCTTTTAACTATTTAAAAATAAATATCTAATAAATAAAATGAGTAAAAGCAAGTCATCTGTTTATCCAATTAGGGTGTTAAATATGTATTTTATTTAGAATTCATCTAATAATCTTCAAAATATTATAATGCATGTGAAGTGACCTTTGAGAAAAGATTAATTTAAAATAGGACAGTTATATTCACTGTAGTCCGAGCCTGGAAATCTCTCTGCCTGGGGAACTAAAAAGAAGGGCACGAATCAGTTTTAGATGAATGAATACTCACCTGTGGTAAGGAATTGGGCCAAGTGCCATTGGTCCTGTCTGTCCTAGCACTTTGGATTTTAAGTAAAGTGACCTAGCAGTTTGACTTATTTGTGACCAGTCTTTAACGAATGGTTTAAGAATTTAAAATTGCATCTTAGGTTTAATTAGTATATGAACACATACCTCTTTTGTACCTTTAAGATTCAAGCCTTCATGCCAATCAGGTCCCAAGGCACTGCCCATATTACCAGCACCAGTTTTGGTTTGTTTTCTTCCTGAAGAGATAAACTCAACTCAAAATTCAAATGACCTAAAAACTGCCAGGCAGAGATGTGTACTTGTGTTCTCAAGCTTTTAGACAATGTTATGATTCTCATACGTACATATATACAGCATGACTGAACTAAGTTACCTGTATTACTTTATTATTTTAATATTTTGTGATATAGAGCTATAAAATGGATAATCCTTCAACCAAGTGTTGAGTATAAACACAGCGTGTTTTGGGGATGTTATATATATATATATCCCCAAATGTATGTTAATATGAAGGGTAAGATCTGATAAAAGGTTGATATCCAAAATACATAAAGAACTCCTACAGGGGCGCCTGGGTGGCTCAGTCTACACTTATAGAATGGCTAGAATCAAAAAAAGACAAGAAATAACAAGTCTTGGTGAAAATGTGGAGAAATAAGTTCCCTCATGCACTGTTGGTGGGAATGCAAATTGGTACAGCCACTGTAAAAAACAGTATGGAGTTTCCTCAAAAATCCAAAGAAAACAAAAACACTAATTTGAAAAGATATGTGTAGCCCTATGTTAACTACAGCATTATTTACAATAAGCAAAATATGGAAGCAATCCCAAGTGTCCATCAACTGACAAACGGATAAAGAAGATGTGGGGTATATATGCGATGGAGAATTACTCAGCCATAAAAAAGGATGAGAGCTTGCTATGTGCAACAACATGGATGAACCTAGAGGGTATAACGCTAAGTGAAATAAGTCAAAGACAAAGACAAATGCCATATGATTTCACTCATATGTGGAATTTAAGAAACAAAATAAACAATAAAGAGACAAACCAAAAACCGGACTCTTTAAATGGTTGCCAGAGGGGAGGTGGATGGGGGTATGGATGAAATATAGGGGATTAAGAGTATACTTATCATGAGGAACACTGAGAAATGTATAGAACTGTTGAATCATTTTATTGTACACCTGAAACTAATATAACACTGTATGTTAACTATACTTCAGTAAAATTGTTTTAAATAAACACATGCAAGTTAAACTAGGAAAAATATTTTTATTATTCAGTTGTATACCTAGTTCTTTTATGTGCAATTCTAGCCTCTGGTTTTTATTATTTTTATTATTATATTTTATAAAATATATTTTAAAACAACAAAATAAATAAAACAAACAGGCTCAGATATAGAGAACTGCTGGTTGCCACAGGGGAGGCACTGGTGTGCAGGCAAAATAGGTGAAGAGTAAAGTAGTAAGAAGTACAAACTTCCAGTTATAAATAAGTCCTGGGGCTGTAAAATACAGCACGGAAATATAGTCAATGGTACTGTAACAAGTTTGCACAGTGACAGGGTAACTAAACCTACTGAGTGGACCAAGTCATAATGTATAAAAATACTGAATCACTACTGTTGTACACCTGAAACTAATATACTGTAGTCTGTTACAATTCAATAAAAAAATTAGCCATTCTGTTTTTAAACATTTTGTCAAATTTTAGCACCCTCAAGACTTACAGAATTCTTTTCGAACTGTATAAGCCAAAAGTTAAAAAAAAAGCTCTTAAAAAACTAGGTTTGTTGTATTTTTTCTTTTTTTCTAAAGATTTGCTAGAGAGAGAGAGAGCGCGTGCGCATGCACACACACACACAAGCTGAGGGGAGGGGGAAAGGGAGAAGGAGAAGCAGGCTCCCCGCTGAGCAGGGAGCCCCGAAGCAAGGCTCTATCCCAGGACCCTGAGATCATGACCTGAGCCAAAGGCAGATGCTTATTGACTGAGCCACCCAGGCGCCCCTGTATTTCTTTTTTAATTCATTGCATTTTTTGTAAAATTATCTTAGCTCCTGTCCAGTTGTATCATCTGTTTGCAAAGACGCAGATGGGCTGGTTCATTTAATTCACTTTAAATTTCCAG
This sequence comes from Leptonychotes weddellii, assembly GCF_054177405.1. Classification (NCBI taxonomy): domain Eukaryota; kingdom Metazoa; phylum Chordata; class Mammalia; order Carnivora; family Phocidae; genus Leptonychotes; species Leptonychotes weddellii. The sequence goes on from NW_028068230.1 coordinate 4,477, forward strand.
TTTTAATTATACATATTTGTCATTTAAAAAATCCTGGAAAATCTAAGTCATAAGATATAGAAATAAATATTATCTATATTTCTATCTCTCAACTATATTTTGCTCAATGTTCTTATAGCCTTATTCTATATGGCTAAAAAGTTAAAACAGTTTCATCTGTGAATTAATGAAAAAGATGCTGTATTTACCTTCAGTTGTATACCTAGTTCTTTTATGTGCAATTCTAGCCTCTGGTTTTTCAGCAATGAGCTTTGAAGTCAAGAATTCTGCTGCTCCTGCATCGAAGAAAGTATTCCCAATAGCTTTATCTTTAATGGCCCAAATGATTTCACAACCTTCAATTTCATACCTAAAAGGAATATTAAAGTTACTCAGAGCAATTCTGAAAGTCTGAATAGAAATCTCTGTATTTGCAAATAACAATTATTTTACAACAAACTGAGCAAGAATGATGATAAGGAGCAATGTAATACTCCATCAGGATCAACAGTTAAAGTAGAATAAGTAATAAAAGAAATTTAACCAGTTTATTGAAAGAACATAAAAATGACAAACATATGTAACTGAGTATCAGGTAAAATTTCATTACAGTGAGCATCACCTCTTAAGTGTTCAATTTCCCCAACATAGTTATTGTATGAATGTTCCCCAGGGTTCCATAAATGAGCAGTGCTTTTTTGACGTGGGTATAGTGTAATCAATAATGGATGGTTGGATGGTACACAGTTATAATACTGAAAATACCTCACTTCTTTGGTAACAAGTATTTTGTGTACTCAAAGCACAACATTATGGAAGGAGATAGAAAAAGGAGAGAATCAGAGTTATCAACTAAAATTTTAATTCTGTTATAAAGGAACCACTACTCTGCAGTCCTCTCCCTTTGCCTCAGAAATTTCCAAGCCATTCAGCCAAAGAAAGATCCGGTTCACAGAAAAATCAAGGAAAAAGAAATGGTCGTGGTATACACAGGCCAACACCACTCATGAGGAGGCTGGAGCTCCTGCACAGTTTTATCTCTAGGTTTGGTCACCGAGAACGTGGTTTGCTTAGTATTCATTTCACCAAGTCCCTGAAGTCCATTAGATTTTTCTGCTATTAATACTTGTTTTGGTACAACTGATGAACTGGGACAATCCTAGACAAACAGGATATACGGTCATCCTAACTATACTAGGATTTTCTTTGAACCTGTAGTGATACTAAGAGTATCGTGTGCTAAGAACTGTTAATGCTGACTTATGGTCAAAGTATCACCATCTTTATGTCACAGATGCTATAACATAACACGTGGACTTTTCAAACTAATCAATAAGTAGATGATACAAAAAAGAAGGTTTAGTGTACATCTGACTTCAGGTCACCTGATGTTCATGCTTTCTGACAATATGGTCAAGGATCCCCCTGCCCCATCTAATGAGCCTTTATTTTTCCTGCTCCCCTATGGCAGAAACAAATATTTATAGTTACTAAATTTCACATTCTTTGGAGAATATTCTACTTTATCCTGCTCAGGTCATATAGGATTGCTGATGAGCAGAAAGTAGAATATACATTCAGTAATAAATTTCATATCTTAATTTACATATAGGCACATCATTATTATGAAATACTTTCTTTAGCTGTTATAAATTAGAAATTCCTCTACCATTTTTTAAAAATTTTTAAGTAATGTAACAGTATGATGCATATCAGTATAGCTTAAAATACTGACGCTTGACTAGTACGCCACAGTAATAAGTAACCATGAGAACTCCTGTACATGCCCTACCTCACAGGACACCCTGTACTCCCCTCAGCCTATGAACTATGCCCTCAGCAAGATGCATCACCACAGAGGTATCCTCACACGTAGCGGAACTACTTTCATTTTTAAAACCACTCTTAAAAAAACAAACAGTGAAATACGGTTTTGTGAAATTATTTTTAAAAAAAAAAGTCCTTTTAAAAAGGAAAGGATTAACCTACACTAAGTAAAGAAGAAAAATACACTGAAGAAAATGAGCATTTGCCTTGGGGGAACATGAGGGCTATTGAAGAGCAGAAAGGGTTTGTGTGTGTCATTTCTCATGAGATGACAAACACCTGATCATCAGTGGACCTAAGCTGAGATAACAGCATTATATGTGGCCTTTCTTTAGGAGTTTTATTGAATTATATAGTGTATCTCCAACCTAAAGAAAATGAGGAATAGGATTAAATGTTCTAAGACTATGAGGATTTCTGAATGTAGGAAAATTTTCCAATGTAAAGAATAATAGTATTAAGTTATACTTTCGGTGATTGCTACTGGAGAAAATTTGTCATGTGCGTCCTCCTTTCTCTTGCCCGTTTGGTTTTGACTTGTCCAGTTTTTGTTTGTTTTTCTCTGCAGTTCTCCATAGTGCCACAAACTTCATAATTATAAGAATGACTGCCGGCCCCTAGTACTCAGGCAATTTAGGAACTCTTATAAGCTTCCACTGGGATCTACCACCCTGTCCGAAAAAGGAGCAAAAACCTAGTCCAAGAGTTGGAATGGACAGGGCTTTGGCAAATTCATCATTTTGATACAAATTTGTCCTCTTTGTAGTTGGGCTCAACTTTCTGGCCTGAAAATGTCCAGACTATTCCATGTCAGCCATCCGTTGGAAGATAAAATCACAAAGACAATCTATGCTCTGTAGACCATAGCAGGAAATTGATTCCTCAATGTTCTCTGAACTTGAAATATCATCTTAAGATAGTATTTTATATTAATTTATGTGTTCACCGTTTTCCAACTTCCAAAAAACCAAGAGCTGAGAGTACCACAGATCTTGAAATAGGGAGTCATGGGACAGACAGGTACCTATATAAATGAGTGAAGCAGGATGGGTATAAACAATAAAAAGTGGTGGGGGCTGTGACTAGAAATCTCTAAAACTGTGTACATTTAAATTGTTTTTCAAGATAGTCCATGCTTCCCATACACCTCTATGGGTCACATCTCTCCAGTCTCCTGTGTGTGACCTCTTGAGACAGAAAATGTTCCCTAAACTCATGTTTGGCAATGACATTTCTACAACTATGAATTCCATGAAAGCCAAAAATATAAAGTGGACATTTTCCTTGAAAATATATGAAAACCAATTACATTTATCTTTGAATTTCAGAATACCAAGATGTTTCTAGTCTGCCAATAATCACAGGAATCACAGAGCAGTGTTTAAATAGGATTTAAAATATATACTTACACCAGTTCAAGTGCAATGCCGCCATTCCCTATGATCATTATTCTTTGAGCTTTAGTAAGCTGTTTCTGAAATTCCTGTATTAAAAAGAAAAGGAGACAGTGTTCTGTAAATAGTGGGCAAAACGTGAAGCAAGAGGCTTCAGTGATAATATTCTTAAAATGTAGGAATTTTATCTGATTTACAAAGGAACAAAATAAATCTCTTTCCCACTCTGCCAGGATGCACCCTCCCAATATTACAAATGCTCTCTGTTTCACCCAAGCTGTCTTCA
>NW_028068231.1:0-385 GCF_054177405.1 Leptonychotes weddellii
GCCTGGGTGGCTCAGTTGGTTAAGCGACTGCTTTCGGCTCAGGTCATGATCCTGGAGTCCCTGGATCGAGTCCCGCATCGGGCTCCCTGCTCGGCAGGGAGCCTGCTTCTCCCTCTGACCCTCCCCCCTCTCATGTGCTCTCTCTCTCTCATTCTCTCTGTCTCAAATAAATAAATAAAATCTTTAAAAAAAAAAAAATACCTGAGGCCTTGCCCTTGTCAGGTTCTCTCTAGTAAAGCATTAACATTAAGACAGTTGGGAGCTTCCTGGAAGAATCACACATATCCCACCCAGGAGTTGGTGGCAGGGGAAGGTTGCAGGGTATCAGCTTATGCTTTGTCTTCAGCTAGCCTTCTGTTCCCTCATCATTATTATCCCATATCAT
>NW_028068232.1:0-385 GCF_054177405.1 Leptonychotes weddellii
TATTTTTGTTTTTTAATAAACACCCTTAAAAATCATTAAATGCATCCCAATACTTCTGCCTCTTCATCAATCATTTAATACTGTTTGGATTAAATTCACAGTTTGTGTTTTAATCCCTTATGTGATTGGTCAAACTGTACATTACATTAGAATGTGAGGGAAAAACTTTGTTTAAAAGTTATACCCTAAAAAAAAAAAAAGTTATACTCTCTGTGTCACGGTTACCCTTTACATGATTTTTTCATCATCGTTTTCAACTTCGCACATCTTGTAGTTCTCTACGCAGACTATTTCAGCTTCTAGTGCTGTACATATCTACATCTTCTGGATGGGACTGCCCGTGATCCATGAGCTTGGGGTCAAGCATAAACTGTGTAGCACCTGA
>NW_028068233.1:0-385 GCF_054177405.1 Leptonychotes weddellii
CTGGGTGGCTCAGATGGTTAAGCGTCTGCCTTCGGCTCAGGTCATGATCCCAGGGTCCCGGGATCGAGCCCCACATCGGGCTCCCTGCTCAGCGGGAAGCCTGCTTCTCCCTCTCCCACTCCCCCTGCTTGTGTCCCCTCTCTCTCTGTCTCTCTCTCTCTGTCAAATAAATAAATAAAATCTTTAAAAAAAAAAAAAAGTAAGGACAGAAATTATACTAAAATGGACTCAGCTTCAATTTTTAGGATTATGATTACATCTATGATTAATCTATATAGAGAATATTCAACATAATATAATATTAAATATGCTGTCACCATCTCACTTACAGACTGATTATGAGGCAAATTAAAGTGTCATGAAGTCATCCTGCTAACCTTCAGGT
>NW_028068234.1:0-385 GCF_054177405.1 Leptonychotes weddellii
GCCTGGGTGGCTCAGTTGGTTAAGCGACTGCCTTCGGCTCAGGTCATGATCCTGGAGTCCCGGGATCGAGTCCCGCATCGGGCTCCCTGCTCGGTGGGGAGCCTGCTTCTCCCTCTGACCCTCCCCCCTCTCATGTGCTCTCTGTCTCTCTCATTCTCTCTGTCTCAAATAAATAAATAAAATCTTAAAAAAAAAAAAATTCCAGTAGCATTTTTTGTGGAAATAGAAAAATTCAGCCTAAAATTCATTTGGAATCTCAGGAGATCCTGAAGAGCCAAAACAACCTTGAAAAAGAGCAATTTGGAGATCTCACACCTTCTGATTTCAAAACTTACAAAACTACAGTAATCGAATAAGTGTGGGTGCTGGCATAAAGACAGAAAGG
>NW_028068235.1:0-385 GCF_054177405.1 Leptonychotes weddellii
TCAAAGTACCGACTCAGTAAATGTTTGTTGTACTGAATTATGCCCTCAGGAAAGCTACTAGATCTGAGGCACCTGAATTTCTACTGACTAAATCTCGAGAAAGAGAGCCACTAGAGTATTTGTTCTATTCATGCATTTAATATATATATTCAGGGACACCATTCCTTATATGAAAACTTCAAGATATATCAGAATTTTTGGGATTGTCACAGGTTAAAATGGCTCATGTATTATGTAGCATGATCTCAGTGTGTACACTTACAAAAAGTTTAAGAAAAGGAATAAAGACTAACCTTAGTTCAGGTTATGTTTCACCATCAAATAAGTTTGCTGAAAACTTCTGTTAAAACTCTTTGTCTTTACTCCAAATGGTTGAAAGACCTCA
>NW_028068236.1:0-385 GCF_054177405.1 Leptonychotes weddellii
TGGGACAAGACCCACACTGGCTCCAGGTAACGGAGTTATCGGACAAAGATGTTATAATATCTATGCTTATGGTTTCAAGCACATTGAAGACAAGATTTTGACAGAAAATTAGAAGAATAAAAAAGAATTGGGCAATTTAGGATGGAAAAATATAACAAACAAAAGAAAAAGCTCACTGGGTAGCTGTATCTGCAGATTAGACGCAGTTGAAGAGAGAGTTAGTGAAGCAGAAAATGTCAGAAGAAATACCCAGGCTAAATCACAAGGAGGTAGACAGAAGGAAAACACAGAAAGAAGAGTAAGAGGCACTAGAGAAGTAGCAAGAAGTCCCAGCACGTGCGTGTTTGGAATATGAGGTGGGGGATAAAATGGAGCAGAAGTAACA
>NW_028068237.1:0-385 GCF_054177405.1 Leptonychotes weddellii
TCAAAGGTTTGAAACAATTCTCCACTAGATTATTTCTCTATCGAGTTATGCTAAAACTAGTTTTTTATTGGAATAGGTATTTGTTAATTCCCTAATGTCCTGGTGGATAGAATTCTGCTTTATTACCCAAGACGGCTAACAACTTCCTTGTTAAGAGACAAGCACCACTCAAGCAATGGGAAACTCAAAATAAAAAGAAGCCTCTAACACAAAGAAAGCATTGAGACAAATTCACCCAATCAACTTAACGTCAAGCACCCTGGGTCCCCAAGCTTTACTTCTCCGTGAATGACAACTTTCCAAACTCTGGAAAAGCTTCTGGTGCTCCTTAGTAAGCTCTGACCCTTGTCATACACTTCCAAATCCAGCATTAAAGACTAAGCTT
>NW_028068238.1:0-385 GCF_054177405.1 Leptonychotes weddellii
ATGTAAAGCCTTCTTTGTAGCAGGCTCCCGCCTCTCACTCTGAAGGTGGGCAACAGCGATTAGCTGCAAAACCAGGATGGGCCGCACACACCAGGGCCCAAAGGACCAGACCCCGAAGTACAGAGAATGCACAGTGCTTAAAATAATGCTCGCTGGAGATGATGAGGATGAGAAAGCCAGCCAGGCCTTGATAACATCACGTGTTTCCAGGAGAGGATTCACTGAAGCAAGGGAAAGTACTTTCCATAAAGGCATTGGGCCCAGCTAGGTAATAAAAAGCAAAGAACACAATTCTAAACCCCAAACGCTGTGTTTTTAAAAATGAGGCTTGAGGCTTAGTTGTTCATGGGTGACTAGCAGGACTAGTGAGATAATTTGCAGGGCC
>NW_028068239.1:0-385 GCF_054177405.1 Leptonychotes weddellii
CGCCTGGGTGGCTCAGTTGGTTAAGCAACTGCCTTCGGCTCAGGTCATGATCCTGGAGTCCCGGGATCGAGTCCCATATCGGGCTCCTTGCTCAGCAGGGGGTCTGCTTCTCCCTCTGATCCTCCCCCCTCTCATGCTCTCTCTCTCTGTCTCATTCTCTCTCTCAAATAAATAAATAAAATCTTAAAAAAAAAAAAAGTAAACTAAATTTAAACTTACAAAAATGTATACAGAGTACAGTTATGAGCTCCACCTGGATTTCTGATTTATTTACATACTATTGTGTGGTTTTCTCTCTCCTTCCTTCTCTGGCCCTCCATTTTCATCTGTCTCTCTTTATCAGTCTCTCTCTACATATTTATATATATCATAATACATAATTATA
>NW_028068240.1:0-385 GCF_054177405.1 Leptonychotes weddellii
TATTATCCTAGTATAATTTCTAGGTTACTTGTCTGTCCTCTCTCATTTTATTGTAAACTCTTTGAGGGAAAGACAATGTTTGCCTTCCTGGTCATTTTGCTAACTATTAAATCCTTATTAACCCTACAGACACTTATACATGGTATTTGATAAATGTTTTTTTTTTTAAGTGAACATTTGAAAGCTTGGATTACACTACCAAACTACATTAACATGATTTAAGAAATCCTGCATTTCAGCATTGCAGTATAAAGACTTTAATTCTAAGTTAATATTGCAGTAGTTGTCTTTATTTTTGACAGCATATATTTTTTTTTACTATGTTATGTTAATCACCATACATTACATTAGTTTTTGATATAGTGTTCCATGATTCATTGTTTGC
>NW_028068241.1:0-7962 GCF_054177405.1 Leptonychotes weddellii
TGAGAGAGAGAGAACACATGAGAGGGGATAGGGTCAGAGGACGAAGCAGACTCCCTGCCGAGCAGGGAGCCCGATGCGGGACTCGATCCAGGGACTCCAGGATCATGACCTGAGCCGAAGGCAGTCGCTTAACCAACTGAGCCACCCAGGCGCCCCAAGACTGTCTCTTAATTAGCAAATTAATCCATTTACAATGCTCTTGGCTATGATAAGTTTGGACAAATATTACCATCTTATTTTGTAGTTACCATGTACCATGTTTTCCTGTTGTTTCATTTTATACCCATTTTGGTTTTTGCTAGGGTAATCGGGTTTTACTAATTTCATTTTTATTTTAACTGTTTAGGAGTTATGTATTCTATTTCTATTTTAGTAATAATCAATAAGGTTTGTTTTACAGTTTTAGTGAGGTAAAATTTATATGCCATACAATGTACCCATTGAAAGTGGATGATTTTTCAATAATATTTAGTAAATTTTTACTGTTATGCAACCATCACTACAATTCAGTTTTAGAACTCTCTCATCATGCTCTAAAATTTCATTATGTCATTTAGAGTCCATCCCCTCCCCTGCTCAGCTTCAGGCACACATTGATTTTCTTTCTATCTCTACAGTTTTGCCTTTTCTGAAAATGTCATATAAATGCAATCATACAATATGCAGACTTTTATGTCTGGCTTCTTAGCATAATAATTTGAGGTTTATCTATATTGTTGCCTGTATCAGCTTATTCATTCCTGTTTATTGCTGGGTAGTATTCATTGCACGGATATGCCATTTTTTGTTTATCCATTCATTAATGAGTTGATGGACATTTAGATTGTTTCTAATTGTTTGTTTTTGTGAATACTGTTGCTGTGAATGTTCATATACAGGTCTTTGTATAGACATATGTTTTCAGTTCTCTTGGGTAAATATCTAGAAGAGGAATGGCTAAGTCATATGAGAAGTATGTGCTGTTGCTACCCACTGCTTGGCACAAGCCAGAAAAGGTGCGGAGAGCTAAACTCTCTGGCTGTAATGTGCTCCAACCAATAATCCTGACAGTTCCACTGGGCTCTTTCTCATCCCATCTCATACAATCCTTCTGAACCTTCAGCACCCCTAAAGCAACTGCCATATTTTTAACAGTCAGTCCTCTTCTTTTTTCACTTTTGGGTCTGGGTTCTCTCTCAAACTGACCTCACCTGCTTTTTACCTTCAGGAATATCTCATAATTTCAGGCCCACAAACAGCACCTTGAGTTGTTTTTCAACACTGCTATGAATTTATTTATAGTGTAACTGGTCCTGAGATTAGAAGTTCTGACAATAAGACAGTAGACAACAATCAGATCCCAGAGTAATATGATAAACCCACATACAGGTTTCCAAAGCAAATGTTTGAGAATCAGTTAGAAAACCTACCTACGATGAGGATATAAACAGGTTAAGAAAGTGGAGGAGGAAGAAAATTTGTGGAGAGATTTCTTTGGCAAGAGCTACTGCCATAATGATAATTCCACTCCTGTCCTACAAGGCTCCCCCTCCTCCCTCCCCTCAAGCCTAGCCAGAGCAGACTTCAGGGGATCACTGGAGGACTTGATATGTGTTCCCTGGAGCTTGGGAAGCATGTTGTTCTGATGTCCGACAGAAACCTGAGGCATCAAGAGATAAGAACCAATGGCAATTGGCGGGAAAAGTCAGGGCAGAGTTACCGAGTGATGCTTCACTTTGAGCAGTAACTACATTCCCCTCTGACACAAGCCAAAGGCGACCATCAGGGATGAGGTGTAGAGCTTTGGGGAGGAAAATTGGCCAAGGGTCATTTAAAAGTGTTCCAGCACTTCTGCAAAAGGAAAAGGGCTGTGTGAGTGGACTGAGACTCTAGAAGGGAAGCAGCAGGGGCCACTGAGGAAAATGAAGTCATCACAGCACATGCAGTTGGGTAAACACAACAAAAGAACCTAAAAAGCACACGTAAGAGAGTCTGCTTTAAACACCTGCAAGGCCTAAAGCATGTGACGTCACCTAAAACAGTATCAGTCAGATGAGAGCTTTCTGTGTCCCTTTTCCTGTCTTCTGCCTTTATTCCCCAACCTGCCAGAGGCTGCAAGCTGTGAGTAGCACACTGAGGGAGGAGAAACAGAGAGAAAAGAAACTGATGACATCTCTTCCAGGTATCAGGAACCCTGCCTGAAGCTGGCCATATCTGTAGGAGAAGGGAGGATTTCATTCTAAATCAGTTTTAGGATTATGATTCTTATAAAGAATTGGTCATGCTAATTTCCATATTCAGACTGTGTTTTTGTGACTTAAAGGGAACATAAGAGTATCTATTTCCTAAGAGACACCAAAAGAGTAATGGGGGCCTGCTGGAGGTCTCAAGGGGGCAACAGAATCTCTTCCCTCACTTAATAAGTTTAAAGGGACAGGGGCGCCTGGGTGGCTCAGTTGTTAAGCATCGGCCTTCGGCTTAGGTCATGATCCCAGGGTCCTGGGATCAAGTCCCGCATTGGGCTCCCTGCTCCGTGAGAAGCCTGCTTCTCCCTCTCCCACTCTCCCCGCTTGTGTTCCCTTTCTCTCTGTGTCTCTCTCTGTCAAATAAATAAATAAAATCTTTAAAAAACCAAACAGGGGCGCCTGGGTGGCTCAGTCATTAAGCGTCTGCCTTTGGCTCAGGTCATGATCCCAGGGTCCTGGGATCGAGCCCCGCATCGGGCTCCCTGCTCAGCGGGAAGCCTGCTTCTCCCTCTCCCACTCCCTCTGCTTGTGTTCCCTCTCTCGCTGTGTCTCTCTCTGTCAAATAAATAAAATCTTTAAAAAAAAAAAAACAAAAAAAAACCCTTGCAACCCACAGGTGCGGAGGAAAAAAAAATCCAATACATTTGAAAAAAAGAAGTTTAAAGGGATAGTAGTCAACCACATAAAGTTAGTTCATCCATTGCAAGCCTCAGGTTGGGCTTGTTAAATGATATGATTATAATTTTTATATCTGTTCTGTTATTTCTAGGGATTTAAAGTGGAGGGAGGGACCAAAGCATTTTCATAATCCAATCGTTTCACCTCTGAAATCTTTTATTTTGGTTTCTGAAAATAACTGCATATTTTTCTCGTATTCTTACTGTTTCTTTGTATATACTTCTAGCCACCAGTCCATTAAGTTTTCTGTGTTTCCCCAGGTTGGACTCAACTCCCTTCCCTTTCCAGCCAAGACATTCCAGTGCATTATTTCGATTTGCTATTCTGTTTCCAAGACGCAACTTGCTGTTGTACCTCATCCTTGCACTGACCCTGCTAATCTGCCTTTTCTAATTCTAGACACAGGCTGCTGAGCAATACTGAAGAAATCACTTAACCCCACAGCCTGCAAATTCCTACTCTCCAAACTCAGTTGGACTCCTAGTACTTCTTTGCAGAACATTTATATATTTTCTTGGGTCAGCTTCCCTTTTTCACCCACTTTTATCATTTTTTTTTTGCCATTCATTTGCCTGAATAAATTCATATTTCATAGAAAATACTGAAAAAGTTTTGTGAACAAATTCTCACCTTCTCAACTCCACCTAAAAATTTATATTTCCATCTCCTTCCCTTGTCCCTCTAGTCTCAGGTATAGATTATCTTCCCACTGGCTGAATCTATTTTGTTTACCTGTGTCCTGGGTCACTGCATATCAGTAACCAGGGGATCTTGTAAAAATGAAGATTCTGATTCAACAATTCTGGGTGGGGCCTGAGGCTGTGTATTTCCAACAACCTTCCAGGTGATGCTGATGGTGCTGGTCCACAGACCACGCTTTGAGTAGCAATGCTGTTGTTTGATATCCTCTCATCTCCTTTTGCTCTACCAATTATTCTTCTTGCTTTATTTTCACACTCTCCCTACTGACTTTTCAGCATATAAAATGCTTGAATTTCTCTGATCTTAAAAAAAGTAACTTTCCAAAATTTTTCCTTCTTAAGGCATCACTCTATCTCCTACCTAACGTTCTGTATGTTATCTATTGCCACATAACAAATTATCCTAAAGCCTCGCAGCTGAAAATGACAATTTCTGGGGGCTCAAAAACCCAGGCATGGTGTAACTAGGTCCCCTGGCTGCAATCAAGATATCATCTGGGGTTACAGTCACTTCAAAGCTTGTCTAGGAAAGGATCCATTTCTAAACTCATTTATCTGCTAACGGTGGGATTAGTTCCTTGCGCATTGTTAGACTGAGGGCCTCAGTTCCTTATTGGCTACTGACTAGAAGCCTCCATCAGTGCTTTGTCATGTGGGCCTCTCAACAGAGCATCTCACAACATGGTAGCTGGCTTCCATCAGAGTTTGTAGAGAGTGCAAGAAAGGGCAAGCAAGACAGAATCTTGTCTTTTTGTAACCCAATCTGGGAAGTGGCACTCTATCACTTTTGCTGTATTCTATTCATTAGAAGCAAGTCACTAAGTCCAGCCTACACTCAAGGGGAGGGGACTGTACAAAGGCATGAATACCAAGTGGTCATTTTAGAAGCTGTCTACCATACCTTCACAGCTAAGCCTCTTGAAAAAGGCTACACTTGCTTTCCTCATTCTGTCAACTTTCACTCACTTTTTGAACCTTTAGCTTTTTGGTTCTCACTTTCACTGCTTACTAAAGATGCCCTAATTGTCAAATCCAGAAATCACTTCTCACTACTCACCTTTCCTGACCTTTTACTTAGCTTTCATAATACTACTCTCTCTTGATTTTATCCCTATTCCTTGAACCAAAGCCTTCTCAATACCCTTTCTAGCTCCTCTTCACCTATGCATATTTTGAATGTAGATGTTTCATAAGTTCCTGTACCTTGTCTTCTTGCTCTGCATACAGTACTCTCATCTTCACCTACAGCTCTGTTAACCTTAAAAATAAAACTGTCCATTATTTTACCAGCAAAAATGGGTTTAGTTGAGAAATTACAACTTAGGACGAGCAATCCATGGCAAAAACCATAGGCAAATTAGGAGAACAAGGAAAAGAATACTCTTTTATAGAGGAAAGGAAGGAGTTGGGAGGGCTGTTATAAACTAAAAGCCCATTGGAGTAAACTGGAAGTTCGAAGTATAGTGGCTTTTCCTTGGCTGAGTTGTGACTGTCTCTCATTGTCTGGGCTGTTGCATGCATGGGCTTCTGCTGGGGTAGTAAGGTAGTAGCTAAAGTAGTATCCACTTGCAAGGTGTAGCTCTTCCTGTTGGGGTCTGTAATCGATGATATAAGTATAGTAATTTAAAAAATTAAAACTTGTATGTTGATACTCTGCATATATTTTCCATAGGGGAACCAGCCTATTTGCAAATCAGTAATCCAGTATTTAAATCTGAACAAATTATAATTGGCTCTCTTATTCACTCTGATTTCTTGCACTTTATCTCCACTCTTTTTTTTTTTTTTAAGATTTTATTTTATTTATTTGACAGAGAGAGAGATAGACAGCGAGAGAGGGAACACAAGCAGGGGGAGTGGGAGAGGGAGAAGCAGGCTTCCCGCTGAGCAGGGAGCCCGATGCGGGGCTCGATCCCAGGACCCTGAGATCATGACCCGAGCCGAAGGCAGGCGCTTAACGACTGAGCCACCCAGGCGCCCCTCCACTCCTTTCTTATCCTACTTTTTTCTTACTGCAATCTCAAACACAGAATGGTAGGTGTAGTGCAATGTATATAACCATAAAAGCGAAGTCTAGATAAATCTTAATGTTTTTCATTTTCCATGTCATAATTTTTAATGGAGAGATCGCATGAAATCAGCCTATCCACTGGCATACTTTATCCCTCCCAGCCCCTTATAAGGTAACTTAAGTGGGAATATTAATGCTTTGATGCTTTTAGAAAGCGACTATCATAAATTATTTGACCTTGCCCAAACAAAAGCAAAAATTAAATCCACTGGACAACACTATATGCAAATGAGCTGATTAGCACTGCCAAAATAGGGCGAATGTTTAGTCATTAGGAGACATCTTAAATGACAATACTCTTGAGCTCTCCATTAGAACAGGTATATGTGAAGATACAGACACATGAGAAAGGCAAATGAGCAAATGTGGATAATTCATTAGAAGTTCTCAGTTAGAATTATCTGTGAGAGCCTGGCATGGAGGAGTGCAACAGAATAAGCTTCCATTTAAATTGTTTGTTTATCCTACTTATCTGAAGTCAGAGCCAATAATCCCAATGATCTCAAGAATGGTGATAAATGTTTTTCCACATTTAGAAAGAGCCAATTGGCAGAACCTTTACAAATAGGCCAATTCCTGCTCTTAGTAACATGATACAAATAAGGCTCTGCTGAGTTAATGCTGGTGGGTCATGTGCCTTGACTTCTTTCTTATTAGCAGAGATAGATTTACACCAATTCTACTGCTTTCTGGCTCAGTGCCTTTTGCAACCACATGCATGCACTTAAAAGACAGAGGGGCGACATTAATATTTAGGGAACAAAACCAAGCTACCTGACCCATGGAAGTATGACTTTTGCAGCTGTCATATGCCAGGTTGAGAGCACTGTGTCTTCAAAGCCAATATGGGAACATCTGTAAGGCTTTGTGTTCCAAAATAGAGGGTCTCACAGCACATCTTTGCTGGATTCCACGGAAACTATTTCTTTCCCTCTCCCTTGATTTGGTTCTTTTAGTCCAAGCAGATCTAAATCCTAAATATCTTTTAGGTCTCTGCTTTTTCTGTTTATTTCTACTAGTATTTTGTCATTTAGGGCAACTCAGTTTCTGTCCTTGACCAATATCTGACTCTGCGTTTGCTTTATTTTACTAGGTCTCTTCGACCTGCTTGTGTCCTCCTCTGTATCTGGTTTAAACTTTTGGGGCGCCTGGGTGGCTCAGTTGGTTAAGCGACTGCCTTCGGCTCAGGTCATGATCCTGGAGTCCTGGGATCGAGTCCCACATTGGGCTCCCTGCTCAGCGGGGAGTCTGCTTCTCCCTCTGGCCCTCTTCCCTCTCGTGCTATCTCTCATTCTCTCTCACTCAAATAAATAAATGAAATCTTAAAAAAAACAAACAAACAAACTTTGGCTGCTTTTGTTTTAGCTCTCCCCTAACAGTCTGTAGAGACTTCGATCCATCATGCAACACAAGATATGGAGAGCTACATTAGAACAGTGTATACTGGCTTATCAGACCCTATGACCTTCCATCTTCTAAAATGATTTTATTTGTATGCTTTTTAGTTGAAGCTGGCTGACAGCATTGGATTATGACCTATAAATAAGAATCTTGTAAATGGGATGAATAGAAAGTAACATTTTTGGCTCAATTCCCATCCTTTGTATTTATAACATGAATGCTGAGTATCCATGGGAGAAAGGGCTTCATTTACCTTTTAGAAACCATTTGGAGTTATTATTCCTCTAAAAGGACACAGAATGATACCCTATCAATTAATAGATAGAAATCTAGAAAAGAAAAACTCAGTAGTTTTTACTTCGACTAATTAACACCATATGTTAATCTAAGTGATTTTTATAATTTTCAGATTGAGTCTCGGCTCAGAGGTAAGACTGTTCATACTATCACCAAGGAGGCTTGCACCCCTACAAGTTGCCATTTCAAATATTTTAACTCTTTCATTACTGCCAATATTCAGAATACAGAATTTTCAACTCTTAATGGATTATTTCTTTTCAGAGGCAGTGTGTTTTTTTGTGCAGATTAAGTAATTTGGAACAGAGCCTAGCACATAGCATAGACATTTGCTAGTATAACTTTTTAAAATTATAGTAATGGATTAGCATCCAGATCTTGCTGGATGGTATTTAGCCAGGGATATCTGAATATGGTCTTGGACCTGTTACTCTTCTCTCTGTAATTGTGTTGAGGGAGACTATCTGCATAATAGGGGCAAAACAAGACAAAATAATACTTCATTGTTAGCTAGATCTTTGGCTTCAAACACTAACATAACCAGAAGAACAGTAAAATTCCACTTCTTTAAGCTGGAGGCCACAAAAAC
>NW_028068242.1:0-385 GCF_054177405.1 Leptonychotes weddellii
ATCCTCCGATATCTGCCCGCAGGATCACGGCTCTCCGCTTCGTATCTCGAAACCAACTGCCTGCGATATTCTGTTTGTAGAGATTCAGATCTTCTTACATCTCAGGCTGGTTTCGTGGGTGCTCAGAGTGGTCTGGTAGATATCCAGCTCAATTCCGGGGACCAGTTGAAATAGGGTCCCCTACTACTCCGCCATCTTTCCCCCCGTCTCCCTATTTTTATTATTTTAAGATTATTTATTTATTTATTTGAGAGAGAGAGAACACATATGAGCGGGGGGGGGGCAGAGGGAGAGGGAGAGGAAGAAGCATACTGCCCGCTGAGCACAGAGCCACATGTGGAGCTTGATCCCAGGACCCTGGGATCATGACCTGAGCTGAAGGCAG
>NW_028068243.1:0-385 GCF_054177405.1 Leptonychotes weddellii
GCCTGGGTGGCTCAGTTGGTTAAGCGACTGCCTTCGGCTCAGGTCATGATCCTGGAGTCCCTGGATCGAGTCCCGCATCGGGCTCCCTGCTCGGCAGGGAGCCTGCTTCTGCCTCTGACCCTCCCCCCTCTCATGTGCTCTCTCTTTCTCATTCTCTCTGTCTCAAATAAATAAATAAAATCTTTAAAAAAAAAAAAAAGAAGGGAAAGCTTTGGGTATTCTCACTGTCATTCTAGGATGACAATGTTTTTAGGACTGTCTTCCTCTCTCCCTTAGAACACCCAACTGTTAAACTCTACTAACTGCCAGCTCGCTGCTCTATTGTTTTTAACAATGCCCTGGTGCATAAATTGCTCTACAAAGTAATCCTATCAAAATCTGGCTC
>NW_028068244.1:0-385 GCF_054177405.1 Leptonychotes weddellii
AGGGCGCCTGGGTGGCTCAGTTGGTTAGGCGACTGCCTTCGGCTCAGGTCATGATCCTGGAGTCCCTGGATCGAGTCCCGTATCGGGCTCCCTGCTCGGCAGGGAGTCTGCTTCTCCCTCTGACCCTCCCCCCTCTCATGTGCTCTCTCTCATTCTCTCTCTCTCAAATAAATAAATAAAATCTTTAAAAAAAAAAAAAGAAAATTTCAAATTCAAGTGGCTTCACAATGAATACTTACACACACTCAAGAAGCAAATATTGTAATCTTACCAAAATAATTCCCGAGAACAGAAAACAGGATCTCTTCCAATTCATTTCTGAGGTCAGCATTCTGAGGCTAGTGGTTTGAGAAGATACTGTGGGGCAATCAATAGAGAAGAAAGA
>NW_028068245.1:0-385 GCF_054177405.1 Leptonychotes weddellii
TTGGCAGGGGTGGCTGGGAAAGGCCTGTGGATCCAACCTCTTCATATATAAACTTCCTTTGAATTTGTCCTTTCTGGTCACTATAAACGCAATAGAAGGTGTTGTTGGCATCGCCACCTCTGCAGAACACAGCCTGTGGATGAACTGGAAATGAGCCTTCTTTAGGAATTCTGGAAAAAATCACGTAGCCAAACTACCCAATCACCACAAAAAAATTCTGTGCAGGAATCTCTTTTTACTAGTTTTCAGAAGCTTAGTTTCATGTAAAATAAAGACACAACGACACATGTCTTAACATTTTTCAAAGACCAAATTTCCACTTGATATTTTTGTCTTGTTTATTTGCTGTCAGATGTGACTAAGGCTTAAGGTTTTTTTTTTTTTT
>NW_028068246.1:0-385 GCF_054177405.1 Leptonychotes weddellii
GTTAGAGCCTCCATTTTTGATTGCACCTCATTAATAGCCTTTTTGATTTCGACTTGGTTAGATTTTAGTTCTTTTATTTCTCCAGAAAGGGTGTCTCTAATATCTTCCACGCTTTTTTCAAGCCCAGCTAGTATCTTTATAATCGTCATTCTGAACTCTAGTTCTGACATCGTACTAATGTCCATATTGACTAGGTCCCTAGCAGTCGGTACTGCCTCTTGTTCTTTTTTTTTGAGGTGATTTTTTCTGTCTTGTCATTTTGTCCAGAGGAGAATAGATGAATGAGAGAACAAAAATGCTAACAGGGTAACAACGACCACAGAAAAATATACGCTAAACAAATCAGAAGAGACCTACCAGAAAGTGGTCGCTTTTCTGTTCAGAG
>NW_028068247.1:0-385 GCF_054177405.1 Leptonychotes weddellii
AAAAAAAAAAAAAAGATTTTTTATTTATTTGAGAAAGAGTGAGAGAGCGCGTGCGCACGCAAGCATGGGGGGGAGGGGCAGAGGGAGCAGGAGAAGCAGACTTCCTGCTGAGCAAGGAGCCCAACACGGAACCTGATCCCAGGACTCTGGGATCATGACCTGAGCCAAAGGCAGACGCTTAACCAACTGAGCCACCCAGGTGCCCCTGCTCTCATGTTTTTAATTCAACACTGTATTGAAGGATTTCTCCAGAGCAAAAGGTATCCTTATTGGAAAAGAAGTAAAACTGTCTTTATTCTTAGACAACGTGATTGTCTATGTAGAATATCTGACAGAATCTATTAAAAGAGATGATAGAACTTTTAAGTCATTTAACAACTTTGGC
>NW_028068248.1:0-385 GCF_054177405.1 Leptonychotes weddellii
TCCTCACTATCTTCATTTTCTCCCTTCCCGTTCCCTTAAGTCTCTGCTCTCAAACATACCCCTGTCATGCATGATGCCAAGAGAGGACATCTCAAAGTTGCCAGTAGTCACTGTGGGGTTCCAGTCAGCCAGCTCAAGCTCCTGTCCTCAAAACCATCCCAACTCTAATCCTTGTCAAGACAAGGGAACCCGCCATGGGCGGTCAATTGCATGAGCCCTCGTTGCTTTGGTCCTCACCACCAATGATGGCCACTGAAGACAGGGAGGGGTAGGACTAGATGAGTCACAGAACAACTTCCTCCCTTGGCCAAAACGGCAACACACAAACTAACAACCCAGTATTTGCGAGCAGTCACCTGGAAAGAATGTGAGGAATCTAGCAATA
>NW_028068249.1:0-385 GCF_054177405.1 Leptonychotes weddellii
ATGGTGAGCGCTGTGAATTGTGCAAGACTGTTGAATCTCAGATCTGTACCTCTGAAACAAATAATGCAATATATGTTAAGGGAAAAAAAAACAAGAAGATAACAGGAGGGGGAAGAATGAAGGGGGAGAAATCGGAGGGGGAGACGAACCATGAGAGACGATGGACTCTGAAAAACAAACTGAGCATTCTAGAGGGGTGGGAGGATGGGTTAGCCTGGTGATGGGTATTAAAGAGGGCACGTTCTGCATGGAGCACTGGGTGTTATGCACAAACAATGAATCATGGAACACTACATCAAAAACTAATGATGTATGGTGATTAACATAACAATAAAATTTTTTAAAAAAGAGTCTCAGCTTTTAAGATCAAGATAGGTTTGTATCC
>NW_028068250.1:0-385 GCF_054177405.1 Leptonychotes weddellii
ACTCTGAGGATGCTTCTCCAACACTGGTCGTCCACCACAAATTCTTTTTTTCTCTTGGCTGGATGAGACTTCTCAGGCTTAGACTCCGACCCTCCCACCCATTTCTGCTCTGCCCGGGCTGGCCCCACCCCTGCCCACGACAGAGCCCAGCTTCGGTGCCGCGGTCCCTTCCCTCTGCCCGCCCACCCCCACCAACTGAAGCCCGGCAGCTCTTCGCGTGCTCACCCGTGGAGCCTTTTCCAGATGCCCCGCCCCGCCAATGTGTCTGCAGGACTCTGTCCCCAACACCTCATAGCATGTGCTCTAGAAAAGACATCCCGGTCAGTTGTCACACAGTGTCGTGGATCTCACGGTGGCACCTGGGTCTGACACCTGGAAATGTCTG
>NW_028068251.1:0-385 GCF_054177405.1 Leptonychotes weddellii
GCGCCTGGGTGGCTCAGTCGGTTAAGCGACTGCCTTCGGCTCAGGTCATGATCCTGGAGTCCCGGGATCGAGTCCCGCATCGGGCTCCCTGCTCGGCGGGGAGCCTGCTTCTCCCTCTGACCCTCCTCCCTCTCCTGCTCTCTGTCTCTCATTCTCTCTCTCTCAAATAAATAAATAAAATCTTAAAAAAAAAAAAAAATGTTTATGTCAAGCTAAAGCTTGTCCCCATGGTTAAAATAGGCCTCAGACTCTACAGAAATGGCTTCTTGCTTATAAAATGTGGGCAGTTTTGTAGGGAAGTAAGCTTTTTGGCATGCTGTAGAGGAAGAGGCTAAGATGCTAACTTAAGGTTGCCTGGGCACGAGTTCTACTCCCTTCCAAAGAC
>NW_028068252.1:0-7961 GCF_054177405.1 Leptonychotes weddellii
ACTCCAAGATTATTTTTTAAGTCTGCATTTTCCTTTTTTTTTTTTTTAGTCTACATTTTCTTTTAAAACTGACTTCATTATTTTACATTTACCTGTATCTTTGAGCCACCATTTTCTGTATGGTGTGACGTAGAAACCAAAACTTTTTCAAATGACTAATCAGTTGTTTGAATCATTTATTGAATAATCATTTGTTTTCCTATTAGTTAGAAATGTCGCTATTAGAGCAGTTGTTATTAGGAGATGGTTCTTCAAATTAACAAATATGTATATTAAAATATATACTTTTAGGGGCGCCTGGGTGGCTCAGATGGTTAAGCGTCTGCCTTCAGCTCAGGTCATGATCCCAGGGTCCTGGGATCGAGCCCCGCATCGGGCTCCCTGTTTAGTGGGGAGTCTGCTTCTCCCTCTCCCTCTACTGTTCCCCCTGCTTGTGCTCTCTTGCTCTCTCTGTCAAATAAATAAATAAAATCTTAAAAAAAAATATATATATATATATATATACTTTTAAAGCAATAACTTATTTGTAATCTTATATGATTGTGTATTAAACATTTTTTTATTTTATTTTTAAGTCATCTCTACACCCAACATGGGGCTTGAACTCACAACCACAACCCCACAATCAAGAGTAGCATGCTCCACCGACGGAGTTAGCCAGGTGCCCCATGATTGTGTATTAGATTGTATTATCTGTATGCTAAGAATTTATAGGGTCGTCTTTTTTCTCAAAGAAAGTGTGTGTAGTCTGAAGAGGGGTATATAATTTTTTCTGAATAGGTTTGCCTTATTGAAAGCTGTTATGCTTATTTAGGTGGCCTTCTGCTCAGTATAGTAGAAAATGGTGAATAAGGGGTTTGAACAACAAGCTTCTAGTTTCAGACCCGCCACTTCACTGACTGCTACTTTGTGCAAGTCAGCCTCTTTGTGTTTTGTTTTGCTTCATTAAACTGCATGAATAATAATCCCTATACAGCCTACTTCTGAGTATTGTTGAGGATTAGATGCGATAATAGATATAAAAGCACCTTTAATTGGAAAAACCGTTTAAATGTAAGGACTTATTGCATCTTAACTTTTCCTCCCTTTCTCTTGTAGGCAGTGTTGGTGCTTCTTTTCAGTGCCAGTCCATCCATCACGACCACATTTGTCATGATGACAGTGACAAGGTGAGGTCTGTGTTGATGTCTATTATGGTGAAAATGCATGCTGCCCTTATATCGTTGGATTCATTTGCGTTAACTGTGGACATAGGGCAAGGAGGGTGTGTACAATGTTGAGATCCAGAGGGCCTTTCTGGTTTACGTGTCAGATTATTAGACTGTTCCAGAACACTTGAGGATAATTTTCAGGAGGTGGGCTGGACTCTTGATACACTCTTCATTTTTTTACCCTCATCCCTGTCACTTTGCTTCCTCTTTTCTTGCACAGACTGAGAGGATTATCTTAGTATATGAACAGGTGCTCCCAACACTGCTAATTATCTCAGCAACTTGTGTCTGTTTCTAGTTTGAAATATTTTAGCCATTTCGATTTGGTTGTTTTTGTAGTTGATTGTGTTAGATTATGGTTTCTTCTCATACTTACTTTTTTCTCTGTATCCAAAGCCCAGTTTAATGGTGAGGATTGAGAATAGAACCTGTCTGTTTCATGCCAAAGAAACCTGCTTTGGGCCTGTTTTTTTGTTTGTTTTTAAAATCAGGTCCAAACTGTGGGTAGTTTTGTTTCATTTTGGTGTTTCGCTTCTACTCTAAAGAGATCTGGTCTTGGGGGCTTTCCAGTACTCATCAGTGCCCTTGATGGCCCAGCCCTTGGAGTAGATGCTAATGTGGGCTTGGTGTTTGGAACATCTGGCTGCTGATGTTGGATGGGCTTAAATTTAGTCCTTTCCATCATCAGCTTCCAGTGGCCTCCCTCCCATTTCCTGTGTCTTACATGCAGGAATGTATCACTCCCTTGGTAGTTTTCCCAGGCAGACCAATCCAAGTGATCTTTTTCTCTGCTGTTTTAATCAAGATTCTCCTCCCTCATCCTCTTGGAGCTAGATCAAGAAGTTGGTTGGTCTTTGGGATTTTCCAAATGGCTTTCTTTGTTCTGTATGTTGATCTCTCTGTGAGCTTTGCTCAGACAGATTTCAGTCTGTTTACAGAGAGAGTGGTATGCTTTTAGCATTCCAGAGTCTCTTTTATTATTACAGTAATCCAGAGGCATGGATTTACCTTATTTTAGAAGCAAGCCACTGAAAAAGACTGCTAGACTATATAGTTGGCTCTGTAAAATTCAGTATACCACAGATTATAGAAATGAGCATTTGAAGAAAGAGTGATGATAGAGGGAAAGGCAGAATTGCTTTAGGCCAGTAATGTTGCATACTTGTGCTTTGTAATTGTGAAGATGTTTTTGGGTTAGGTTTTCTTCCCCCTGCTAAGTATAATATGCCTATCTCCATTTGTTCATTTGTGGTGGTGATTCCAAACTGTGTTCTGTTCTGTTTCCAGGTTCAAGGGTCTGGAGATGACATTTCTCTCCACCTCTGCCAAAAACTTGCCATCTACTTTAAAATATTTTTGCTCCTAATTTCTGACTCTTTGTATGACCAATTTTGTGCTTTTAGGAGATGGCATTTTTTCCTGAAGTATGTGGGGAGAGGGAAGAGAACTTAAGGGCTTTTGTCACTTGATCAGCCCAGTTCTCAAAGAATTATGAGAAACTGCTCTTCCCTCTCTCCTGCTTGCAGTGTGAATACTTATGATTGTTTCCCAGAGGGAAATAGAATGGATTCGTCTCTTGACTATGTATTTATAATTTATTCAACCGATTCAGTCAAATGTATTGATTGGCATCTATGTGTCTAGGCACTTAGGAAATATATCAGAATACAAAACAAAGATTGCTGTTTTTTCATGTGTACAGTCTAGCTGGAGAGGCAGACAATAAAAAATAAACATAATATGTAAATAATAGAATATGTTAGAGTAAGTGCAGTGGATTAAAGAAAATGTAGAGCAGAATAAGTGGGATGAGAACCACCAAGAGTGGTTTGAATAGGTCATCAGGCATTATTCTGGGGAGGAAAACAGTAGATAACGTGTTTAAAAATCAGATTTTTTATGTTTGCAACAGTTGCTGACTTATTTCTGTAACAAATCAGTATTGGTTTTGCAAAAGCAAAAACAAAAATGAACCTGCTACCTGATACATACCACTTGAATGTGTGTGTGCACACATAGACACTCACACATACATTCTCTCATTTTGAGAATTGAAGGGATTATAAGGCACAGCCAATTCAACGCTCTTTTTAAAATAAACTTGGAAGCTGTGACCCTACTGGAAGAAATGACTTGTTCAGGAGTCACCCTATAGTGCTGGGTTTAGAACACATCTTCTGTCCCCTATACAAGTCATGCAAAATAATTGCTTAGCTATTCTAATTGTACAAATTGTCAAACACATGTTGATGCCTTGCTTAGTATCCTCACTTAACTTTCAGGCATGATCCATTTCTCAGATCTGGGAACCAGAGGTGATTTTTCTTAAAAGTTGCCTCAGTTTAATCCGCGTGTGACTGGGGATGGAACCAGGGGTGAGATGAATTAAATTTTTTTTAAAAAGATTTTATTTGTCAGGGCGCCTGGGTGGCTCAGTTGGTTAAGCGACTGCCTTCGGCTCAGGTCATGATCCTGGAGTCCCGGGATCGAGTCCCGCATCGGGCTCCCTGCTCGGCAGGGAGTCTGCTTCTCCCTCTGACCCTCCTCCCTCTCATGCTCTCTTATCTCTCATTCTCTCTGTCTCAAATAAATAAATAAAATCTTTAAAAAAAAAAAAGATTTTATTTGTCAGAGAGACAGAGAGAGAGAGTGCAAGCGCCTGCACAATCAGGGGGAGTGAGAGGCAGAGGGAGGAGCAGGCTCCCCGCTGAGCAAGGAGGACCCTGGGATCATGACCTGAGCCCAAGGCAGATGCTTAACCAATT
The DNA here is from genome assembly GCF_054177405.1 of Leptonychotes weddellii. Lineage (NCBI taxonomy): Eukaryota > Metazoa > Chordata > Mammalia > Carnivora > Phocidae > Leptonychotes > Leptonychotes weddellii. The sequence continues at coordinate 3,977 of NW_028068252.1, forward strand.
GAGCCACCCAGGCGTCCCAAGATGAATTAATTTGTAGCCTCAGTGGTACATTTTCCAAGAGTGGCCTGGAACACTTCCAGGAAGGCTGGTCACTTGAGAGAGGGAAGTGGGAGAATTCTTTCTAAATGGGCATGTATATGAATGGCTGCTCAGAGCAGAAGTCTTTTCTGGACAGAACTTCCTTGTGCTAGCCTTAGGTCCATTTATCACAGATGAAGGCATCAATCCAGGTTGTGTAGAGGTAATGCCATGCAGACTACTTTTAGGGAAGGTAGGAAATGTGTTACTGGTTTTTCTTTCATGACCGTATACTTTCTTTTACATTTTTTAGTTGTTTTTTTTTTTTTAAAGTTACATGTTGATTATAAAGAGATATGTAGCACTACTTTTAACCCCTCTACCCAGAAGTAACAATTGGAATTCAGTATTAACAAGATTAATTGAAGTTATATTTGTATAAAATATTTTTCATCTTTGTAAGCAGTGGTTATTAGTATATTCAGAGTTGTACAACTATCTCCACCATCTAATTTTAGAACAATTTTAACATTCCTCACTCAAAACCCCATACCCATTAGCAGTCACTCTCCATTATTCCTTCTGCTAGCTCCTGGCAACCACTAATCTTTATGTCTTAATGGATTTGCCTATTTTGCACATTTATAAATGGAATCACATAATATGTGGCCTTTGTGTCTGGCGTCTCTCACTTAGCATGATGATCTCAAGGTTTGTCTATGTTTTAGCATGAATCACTAGTCCATTCCTTTTTATGGGTGAATAATATTCCATTGTGTGCATCCAACACATTTTGTTTATCCATTCACCAATTGATAGATATGTTTCCATGTTTTGGTTATTATGAATAACACTGCTTGGAACATTTTTGTGTAAGTATGTTTTTGTTTAGTGGTTGGTCACATGATATATTTGTAACATTTTGAGGATCTACCAAACTGTTTTGCAAGAGGCTGCACCATTTTGCATTCCAGCACATGCATGAGGGTCCCACGTTCTTCACATCCTCATGTTTACATCCAACACTCTTCAGTTGTCTTTCAAATTATAGCCGTTGTAGTGAGACATCTCAGTTGTCCATAATGGACACGTTTTATTTTATTTTATTTTATTTTGTTTATTATTTTTAAAGATTTTATTTACTTATTTGAGAGAGAGAGAGAGTGAGAGAGAGCATGAGAGGGGAGAGGGTCAGAGGGAGAAGCAGACTCCCTGCTGAGCAGGGAGCCCAATGTGGGACTCGGTCCCGGGACTCCGGGATTATGACCTGAGCCAAGGGCAGTCGCTTAACCAACTGAGCCACCCAGGTGCCCTACTTTATTTATTTTATTTTTTTATTTGTCAGAGAGAGAGAGAGCACAAGCAGGGGAATGGCAGGCAGAGGGAGAAGCAGGTTCCCCGCTGAGCAGGAATCCTGATGTGGGACTCGATCCCAGGACCCTGGGATCATGACCTGAGCTGAAGGCAGACGCTTAACAGACTGAGCCACCCAGGTGTTTCTGGACACATGTTTTAATTTGCATTTCTCTAACGACTGAGTATGCTGAGCATTTTTTTGGTATGCTTATTGGCCATTCCAAATCTTACGGTCAGTTAAAAAAAATCAGATAAAGATCTCTTATTGTTCTTGGAGATTTTATTTATTTATTTTTTAAGCACAGGGGCAAGAACAATATACAGAGACAGACTATGTCATAAGAAAACTCACTCTCTGCATTCTCTTCATGGTTAAAATAAAACTAAATTGCTCTGATTATCTATGGCTGTATAATTAATTACCCTAAAATTTATTTGGTGTAGAGCACTTGTATCTTTCATGATTCTGGGGTTTCCTATGCTCAGCTAGGTCACTCTTGCTTGGAGTTTTCCCATACAGTTGCAGTCAAATGGTGTCTGAGGCTGGAGTCATCTTGAAGTCCTCAATCACATGTTTGATGGTTGATGCTGCTTGTCAGCTGGGACTTCATCTGAGACCCTTGGCCCGAGCACCTAAATGTAGTGTGGGCTTCCTCACGGCATGGCAGCTTGATTGCAAGAGTGACTGCTCCAAGAGGACCAGACAGATGCTGTATGGCCTTTTATGACCTAACATAAGAAGTCACAAAGCATCTCTTCCAGCATAAGTCACAGGCCTGCGCAAATTCAAGAGGAGGGAACCTCAGTCTCACCACTGGGGCGTAATGTCAGCATAAGAAGAAGAGAATGAAGGGTGGGAGAACTTACTATGTATGGTCATCTTGGGAAATATAATCTGCGTACTATATATATATACTTGAACATCAGTTAAAATGGCTGCATAATGTTCTACTATAAGGATACATGGTAATTTATTTAACCTGTCTTTGTAGAGCTTTAGGTAATTTTAAAAAGCTATTATGCATTTATTGATACAGCAAATATTTATTAAGTGCCTACTATGTGCCAGGCACTGTTGAGTCACCAGGATAGAGTGGTGTAAAGACTAATAAGGAAGGTCCTTGTTCTTCTGGTGCTTATTTTTTGTGAAAAGGGCACAAAATGAACTGTATATGTAAATCAGTAAATAATTAGATACTTATAGGTGCTGTACAAGTAATTGGGCAGTTGGCTACTCTAGGTGTTAGGGAAGGCCTTTAAGAAGGTGACACTTGGGGCACCTGGGTGGCTCGGTTAAGTGTCTGCCCTCAGGTCATGATCTCAGGGTCCTGGGATTGGGCTCCCTGCTCAGCAGGAAGTCTGCCTCTCCCTCTGCCCCTCCCCCTTACTTGTGTGTGCTCTCTCTCTCTCTCTCTCAAATAAATAAATAAAATCTTAAAGGAAAAAAAAAAAAAACGTGACACTTACGGTCTGAATGATAGGAAAGAACAGGTTGTGAAAATCTGGGCCATGATGGGAACATCGAAGGGAGAGGAAAGGGCTAGTGCAAAGGCCCTGAGGCTAGAAAGATCGTCCAAACGGAAGGCTGATGTGCACAAGCAAGGTGGATGAGGGTAGAAGTGGTATGAGATGAGTTTGAAGAGGTGGGCACAGGACAGGTCATGTAGAACTTGGTAAGCCAGGGAAAGTTTAGTTTTAGTTCTGCCTGTTATGTATGGGAAGCCTTTGGAAAGTTTTAAGCGAAGGAATGAGGTCTCGTTTGTATTTTTAAACATCCCTTTTGCTGCTCTGATGAGATTTTTTTTCTAACTGTGGTAAAATACACCTAACATAGAATTTACCATCTTTATCATTTTAGGTCTGGTACAGTTCAGTAGTGTTAAATACATTCACATTGTTGTGCAACCAATCTCCAGGGCTCTTTTATCTTGCAAATGGACACTCTGTATCCATTAAGTAGTAACTCCTGGTTCTCTCCTGCACAGTCCCTGGCAACTACCATTCTACTTTCTGTCTCTATGAATTTGAGTGCTCTTTGTACCTCATATAAATGGAGTCATGAAATATTTGTGTTTCTTTTTTTTTTTTAAAGATTTTATTTATTTATTCATGAGAGACAGAGAGAGAGAGAGGCAGAGGGAGAAGCAGGCTCCCAAGGAGCAGGGAGCCCAAGGCGGGACTCGATCCCAGGACCCTGGGATCATGACCTGAGCCGAAGGCAGACGCTTAACCATCTGAGCCACCCAGGCGCCCTGTGTTTCTTTTTTAAGATTTATTCATTTGAGAAAGCGGGGAAGCATGCACAGGGGGAGGGGCAGAGGGAGAGAATCTCAAGCAGACTCCCCTCACAACCCTGAGATCACCACCTGAGCTGAAACCAAGATTCCCATGCTCAACCGACTGAGCTACCCAGGCACCCCTTTTTTTTTTTTTTTTTTTTTTGACTGGCTTATTTCACTTAGTGTTGTCAAGGTTCGTTCAGGTTGTAGCATGAATGTTGGAATTTCTTTCCTTTTAAAGGCTGAATAACATTCCACTGTATGTATATAACACATTTTGTCTATTCTGCATGGGTGGACATTTGGGTTGCTTCCACATTTTGACTCTTGTG